>NC_069120.1:16345000-16575000 GCF_025612915.1 Magallana angulata | reverse complement strand
CAGGTATAAATTTTAACACAATTACTTGTCAAAGCTGCTCAGTTAAAAGGTACTTCCTATCATTGACTATCACAGTGAATGGATATCAATTCTATCTCAACTAAATTTTCAATCACGGACTGTACTTTATTCCGTTCTTTTTAAATGAAATGCCAAATGACAAGTTGTTGATTATACCATGTCATCACTTTCAGTTGACATGCCAGCTTGTCTTTAATAAGATCTTGTTCTCCATCAGTTATTATGCTATAGTTAGAAACCACATCCAAGCACTACATTTATTCCATAGGTGTGTCATTAGACAGAGCCCTATGTTTAACACATCATTTTGATGCCTTTTCTTAAAACATTGCCATTATATTGGTCCCATCAGTGTGTTACTTGATGCTTACTTGTCCCGTTCACGAAGCACTGGACGTAGCGGGGGATGTAGTTGAGACACAGGGCCTGTATGCCTGTGGTAGGGACCAGGTGCCCCTTACAGAACCCAAGACAGCTCTCGGGAACTTGCAGGTTTTGACAGCAGGAGGTGTGGTCACGGCCATCTGACAAAGACAGGTGAAATTAATATACATAGCAAATACATTGTACCATAATCATATACTTAATGCAATAGCTATGGGGAAAAATTAACCAATACCTGAAGCACAGGTCAGTATCTTGGAGTAGTCTGCCTCACACTGGTACACGCTCTGGAAGTTCCCAGTCACACAAGCCTCCATACAGCTGTCTGTCACATTGATCTTCTGGCAGCAGTCTGAAAGTAGGCAACAGCTGAATGGATTATATCTTGCATTCATTTCCCTTTCCTTAAAAACAGTCATTACCAGTACATACAATGGTTCACATTTTAAAAATGAATATATGTAGCATGTATATATCTCATTTAAACCAGGTAACAGTATGTATCGGTATGTTTCATAGCATATAAAGGATACAGTACTTGGCATAAACATATGCAAATATAAAACACACTTTAATATACAAGTATCTCATTAATTTCAGGTTCATGTATCATTTAAGATTGAATTTAATAAAGGAATTATCTTAACATCCATTGGTTCCTGAGATTGGGATACAGTGTTGCAGTACATTTACCGGTACATACCTGTTCTATTATGGAACTGCAAACTCCCGTTTCCAGGGGGGATGATGTTCTGAGCTGAAGATAAACATTGAAACATAAATGTTAAACTGAAAGCACCTTTGTCCGTGCTCATTTCATAATCAATTTGTATACAAAAATTGAGAATTCAATTTCTCTACATACTTGTTAGCCCTTTGAGCATCACAAAAAGTTGATGATGTGACCAACTAAGTTCATATTTTTATCATCATAATTGCTATTTATTAGGAGTTATTTTAAACTATAAAATGCTTTTTAGATGGTACATGCTGGTACATGTACAGATTATCTGGTAATTTTTACGATGATCTTATTTTGCTTTTTTCACGATCACTTCTACATTGCAAAATATTCAATACGCATCTTTTTAAATCGCAATAAATGACCAACGCAAATAAAAAAATTTTCCACATTTCCCATTTTTTGCAAATTTTGTGACATGCAAAAAAACCCAGATGAATAGTATAACAGTTGTGGACAATGCAGAAAAAAACACAAAACTTCAGTCCCCTGGCTATGTGCATTTTCTCCTGCAATGATTCCACCTGTTATATACTTTACTATTGTTTCAAAAAAATCTGGTCTTCTTGAAATATCTATGATAACTTACGGGTAGGACAGGTGTGGTTGTAGAAATCTATGCCTGGTTGAGGGAAGGGTATGAGGGATGCTTTGTTCATGTAAAGGACACATGCCTTATCTTGTCTGGAGTAAGTGTAGCCTATACAGAGAGGAATGTCACAATACTTTTGGCATTCTTCTTGTGTTCCGTAAAACATCCTTGGCTGAAAATTATCCTTTGTCTTGACGTTTGTGTCATTCTTTACGGTGAAATTACACTTCTTCTGTTGTGTGCCATCATCTGTGAAAAAGAAATCATATGGAATTCATTCCTCATGCTTAAACTTCATGCAATGAGTTCAGTGTACGTGACCACATACAACTAGCATTACAGAGATATTTCTGTTCTTTAATCCCACTCTGACAGAGTCACTGACCGAAGGCTTTGGTGAGGATATGAACCTCTGGGGTTGGAGCACTTGTTCCATTCTCATTGACCGATACCACTTTGAAAATATAATTCGTGTTGGGCTTCAAGTTATTGACAATTAACTCCAAATTCTTTGTAGACACCTGCAAAGACAAAAAACATCTTTCCAATGTCTTGAATGCTCTTAGTTAAAAGTAAAATAAACATAGATGAATCTATGTAGCTCAACTATGCCAAACAAAGAATCACAGTTGTAAGCACTTGCTTTACAATTTCACAGCATTTTGATCATTTTTTTAATGATTTATCATAATTGATTTTAAACATTTTCTATTACCTAACATATATTGTGATTAAAAGCAAATTCTTAACAGCCTCAATATTTCCTTATAATTTTAGCCTTCCGTACAAAATAAGAGCCACCAGCAAATCACAGATTAGAGTGATACATTGACTGAGAAGAACTTGAGCTCACCGTTTTCTGGTCTGTCTGGTTACTGCTGCTATAGATGACGGAGTAGCTCTCTATCCGAGTACTGGTAGCTTTGGGTTGTTGCCAAGCTAGGTACACAGCGTGTGATGTAGACTTCAGTACCCTGAAATTCTGAGGCGGTCTCGGAAGTGTAGCTGTAATATTGGTCAGTTATGTAAAGAAAGATCATTGAAGTGTGCCGTCAAGGCCAAACAAATAACACAATAACGCTATGAGGTATCTAATTAACAGAAAATTACCTAATCCTTCTCGGTAACAGTTAGCAATTATCCCAGTGTAGGAAACGCATGTGATGAAGTCTGCAGTCAGTTCATCATGTTGAGAGAACTGACAAATATTGTCACATGCTGAGGGGACCAGGGACTCCTTACAGCACATAGTATGGTCCCGGCCATCTGGAAACACACAGGTCAAAATCTCACTGGGTGCAAAACAATCAAATCATTTTTTGAAAAAGTTGAAATAATAAGAATTTAACATATTTTATAACGAACAGTTCTCCGATTCTCAGCTCATGAGTCATCAAAGTATCATTTTTATTTTATATCGATTGAGTGTTTTCTGTTCTTCATATGTTATATCAAATGGAAGTTAAAAGGGATTTCACTAAAGTATCTAGTCTTTTAACAAAGTTGCAACATGTAGGTTCTTTATTGCATTAAAACGGTTGGAAAAGTAAAAAAGAACATGACTGCCGTGTATCATTCTTCATATACCGGTATGTTATAAAACCAAAGCCTTTCAAAGCTAAATGTATAAAAGTTTGTAACCTGTTCATCATAGGTTAATCTTAAGTATACACTTTTCAACATACACATAGTTGGTAGAATGGAGATAAAGAGATCGCATTCACAGATGTCCAATGCAACATCAAGCAGTTGCAATATAAAACTAGAATCAATGTCCTTTTAATCACTCTTCAAACTAGGGCAGCAAGAGAGAGCTACACACTAGGTAAATGATATACAGCACTTTACTACATGAGAGTTATTCCCCTTGCATTGTGTAAAAAATGAATGCATTCACACTAGTACAACACAGGTTTTATAAAACCTATTCCATGATTCCCAAAAAATGATTAGTTGAACTTTAATTAAACAGTGCATGACACACAACATGTATAAACAATGTAACTATCATTTAACCAGTTTTTTGTAGTGTACCATTAAGATTCAATAGACTTAATCTATGTAAAGTATTATGTTATCATTTATATGTACTTGTCAACACAGTTATCAATAAAAGGTTTTTAAACAATCTGTTAAATCTAGTCACACCACTTACCAGAGGCACAAGAAATGATGAGAGCCAGTTGGTCCATGCAGCTCAGAGCGATGCTGAAGTCCAGACTTCCAGCACCCAACACGTCAAAGGAACACAATCTCCTGCATTCACTTTTCACATTCTTCTCTGAACAACAAGCTGCAATTGAAAGTACAACATGCTGACTGTTAACATTGTTTATTTATGTATAAAAATTTTTAAAAATTAGAATTGTCATAAAAAATCCAAATATTTCAGCTTTAAAAGAACTACCGGTACAATATCTATGATTCCCGAGTCAAATTTTGCCCCTATATTGGCATTTTTATACCCGCACTTTCTAAAGAAAGTTCGGGTATATTGTTGTTACCCTGTTCCGTCCGTCCGTCTGTCCGTCCGTCCGTCCGTCCGACCGTCCGTCTGTCACGTTTTACTTTCTCAAACTGCTCTTACATCTTATAAACCAGCAAACTGAACTCTTGGAGTTTGATTTGGGGTATCATGTTGTTTTGTAAAAAGGTTTCAAAAATTCTCTGTTAGTCCTGGGGGTCAAATAATTGGTAAAAAATGACGTTTTTTCACAAAAAACCTTCTTCCTCGAACTCCTCCTACATTTAAAAAGTAGACAAATCATCTTTTGGAATATGTTTTAGGGTATCCTATAGATGCGCAATAAGGTTTCGGAATTTTCAATTTTGTCCTGGGGGTCATTTAATGGCTAAAAAATGACGTTTTTTTACAAAAAAACTGGTTTCAAAAACGTCATTTTTTTTAAGCAGTAGCCAAATGATCATCTATAATATGATTGGGGGTGTCATATTGAGGCATGATCAGGTTCCAGAATTTTTTTTTTTATTAAGGGGATCAGTGGGCAACAAAAAATGACGTTTTTTGGCAAAAAAAATATGGTTCCCAGAACTCCTCATACAACTTTTGGAGTAGCTACGTCATCTCTTGGGATATAATTGGGGCTGTCCTATAGATGTGCAATAAGGTTTTAAAAATTTAAATTTCATCCTGGGAGTCAAAAAGTAGCAGAAAATTGACGTTTATCACTAAAAAACAAACATTGATCCAAGAGCTCCTCTTATGATTTAATGGATAGACAATCATATCTTGGGATATGATAGGGACTGTTCTATAGATGTGCAGTTAGGTTTTCAAAATTTAAATGTCATCCAGAAAGTCAAAATGTAGCAGAAAATTGACGTTTATCACTTCAAAAAAAACATAGATCCTAGAACTCCTTTTATGATTTAATGGATAGACACATCATATCTTGGGATATGAAAGGAACTGTTCCATAGATGTGCATTACGGTTTTGAAAAATTAAATTTAACCCTGAGGCCCATTACCTACCGGTACATACCTTTTGATGCCCTTTAAGGATCAAGAATATATATGGTTAAGGGGTGGGGATCTCAACCGTTTTCGAGATTTTTGGCACTTCCTGTTCAAGGGGGGTCATGACCACCCCCGGGGCCCATGACCTACATACCGTTTGATGCACCTTGACACAAGGAACAAGAATATATATGGTTTAAGGGTGGGGATCTCAACTGTTTTGAAGATATTAAGGGACTTGCTGTTTGAAGGCGTCAGGACCACCCACAGGGCCCATGACCTACATAACATTTGATGCCCCTTGACATCAGAAACATGAATATATATGGTTTAGGGGTCATGATTATAACAGTTTCTGAGATAAATGGTAATTTCAAATTCCTGGGGGGTGGGGATGACCCCAGGGGTCAGATCTAATAAACCCTATATATTGCCAGTAACAGCCAATATATGATTATGAAAACCCTATATTATTATCTTTGTCTGTTTTCAAGTTACCATTTACAATAGAGTCTATGATTCTTCCTACAAGGTTCAATGTTAGACCCCACACCCTTTTGACACCCCCCTCCCCCCCCCCCCCCCCTCCCCAAAATGAGAAAAATCAAACCAGGGTGCACAACTAGATTTGCAGGCCTATCATATCCTAGAGTTTTGTACAATTATGTTCAGCCATCTCTGAGAAACAAGTTCAGAGCGGGAAAGAAGAAAAAGATGAAGAATATATACATGTATTAAGAACCGTACAAAAACAATAAGTCTCCAAACTTCATTCAGGAGACTTAATAATTAATAAAGATTAAATAGAGATAGGATCATCAAACATCAATAATTTAAAGATAATTGACAATTTCTGATTCTAAGGGGGTCAGGATGACCCCTTAGGGTCATGACTTACATGCCATAATGATCTGATGCGCCTGCATGACCTAAGGAGGAATAATATCTTTGGATTAAGGAGGGGATCTCAATGGTTTTTATGATATTTGATAATTTCAGGAAGAGCACTTGGGATCATGACCTACATACCATCTTAAATGTCTTGAACAAAGAAACAATAATATAATATGTACATGATATATGATTCAATTTAAGAACCCAGATATAGATCAATCATCTGTTTTGTAATACTTCCTATGTATATATACATGTATATGTATTAGTTTGTGTTTTGTTCTATACTATTCATGTTCATGACTGTAGTATGGCTTAGTCTTATTTTAAATTACATTAAAAAATTGTCAAATATATGACTTGGAACCCCCACTCCCAAACAAACTCAAATATAAACTGTTCTCCCCCCCCCCCCCCCCCCCCCCCCCCCACCTTCCTTGTCGAATAATCTATTAAAATCAAAATATGATTTGGGTGTCTAAAAACTTTTATAAACTGGTAAAAAATGTTATTTGTAAAAAAAATTACATTACACCTTGCATAATTGACAAATGATCTATTGAGATACGATCAGAGGTCATATTTCTACCTTGGGATCAATAAGTAGTATTCATTGACAAGTTAAAATTAATTAATAACAATAAATGATTCAAATTATAAATGTTTATACTCCACATTCATCCCCCCCCCCCAATCTAACCTGCTTATAAAGATTCAGTCTTCTTAATACATTCTTACATGTGTACAGTAAAAAAATTTTAAATCATTTCTTGATTGCTTTTTCTCTCGTGATTCACATTAACATTTTGGAAATTGCTTAATTCAGTTTTTAAGATTTATAAACAAAATGTTATATGCATCACTGCCATGTGTATTCACCTATTTGGGGCAATTGTAAAGTCTCCTAAACAAAGCAGTGACATCATTAGGCTAGGAATTACCCACATGGATCAAACACTACTGTATAACATATGAATAAGATAAAATACATTATTATTTCTAGTTCTAAAATGTCAGGGTGTCTCCAAGGGGGCATAATCTTACAATACAATTTTACGCGCAATGACACAAAGAGCAAAAATAAATCAAACGGTTTAGCTAGGGATGAGGATCTCAGATCTCAGAAGTTAACAAAATATACAGTGTATCATATCATTTCCTATTTCATAAAGGCGGGGGGATGGGGGGGGGGGGTTTAAAGACAACACCTGGGGGTCATTAATGTACTTTACACCAGTTGATGCATCATAATGACTTTAAAAGATATTTTGTATTTTGCTGTTTCATGGGGTCAGAACAGTCCCATAAGGTCATGACCTACATTGTATTTGATGCATTATAATACATTAAGAAAGAAATACTCCTTCCTTCCTATTATTACTCATATAAAAAATATAAGTGTCTACACTTACTTACATATGTAATACACAAATTTAATAAGAAATTGTTTATACAGGGTCAATATGGGGTCAACTCAACAGTGCATGCAGTCTGACAAATGAAAAAAAATAACTTTTGCAACTAAAATGACAGAAACTTTACAAATGCGATAGGATAGATAACGATGATAAGCTTATTTAAATATTAAAAGATGATGATACAGTATGCTGTCAAAGGGAGATTACATTTAGAAAGTGAAAGTAGAACTTATATACATGTGTATTGTATACTGGCATTAATCAGTTAATCCCATGCTGGCATCTTATTATATTGTGCTACTGCTACTACATGTACATGTATTATGCTTACCTAAATTGGTCAACATCATAATGATAATCCAATTAAAACACAATTATGAATTCCTTTAGCTGATCTTAACTACCGTAGTTCTTTTCTGCATACGGAAAACACACAGACATGCATGTATGGGTGTTGCTAAAACGCGGAACGGAAAACGGAACGGAATGGAAAATATCATCACGTTTATCGCTTAAAAAGGGTATAGACTGGCCAGAAACGATTTACTTTGTATCTTTTATTTATATCTAATGAATGATTATCAACATGTTGCTATCTTATTAATATTCATATGAATGTCTATCAATTATAGCATTGTATTCATTCGGCTTTAGTTGAGTACGAAACGGAAAAATCAAATGTATACGAATTGTGAAACATTTAAACATGATTAAACGAGCAAATTAGCTATTACTTTTTACTTATTTCTCTTATATGGTATTGCTGGCATATTAGCGTAACGTACGCAGTTAGTGAAAGCGTTTTATGCGTGTTTTGAGTATTTTCATATTATTTTCAAATATGATGTACATGTATATACTTACATCAAAATTGAATTTTCGGTGATCTAGACGATCTTTTATCATACAGACGATACAGTATCATTGAGATGGAAGAAAAAAAATGTAGGATTGACGACATTAAAAAATTAAAATACAATAAACATTAAAATACCCGGTAATTTGTGGAACTAGTAATTTGTGAAACTAGTATTTTTAGCAATGCAATTTTGTTTACGTTTGCATTACTAAGCAGTTGTTTTTTCCAGCAGCTATATACATATGATCAGAATAGAGAGACGTTGCCTGGTTTGATTTTCCGATTATATATTGGGACTATAGTCTGTCGATCCCAAAATATTCATGCAGCACATTTGGACGATTTATAATGGAAAATGTTGACATCTTTTCTCCATTTGGAAGTCACTCAGAAGACCTTGCACAATTTTTCAACACTATCATCCGGGTCTGTTAAAATGCAAAACCCCGTAGACTTCTTTATTTTTAGCCGTGTATTTATACCAGCTGATAAGCTAGAGAGGACGATTTAAAGAAAGAATAAGGAGAATGTTTAATGCTTCTAAAAGAAAATCGCTTGAACCCTGAGGTATATATAAATATACAGCAAAAAGTGAATCGAGGATATTTTGGGACAGAATATAGTGGTCAATGCATGTAGTGTTAATTTTGAGGAAATAAATATTCTTCAATAAATAATCTATTATTGCTAATCTTTCAAAAAAAATTAAAAAGGTACATAAAGTATATCGTTTTAGCATACTTAACAAATCTATGAGGTAAATAACATTAGATAAGATTTTCCGTTTTCCTTCCGTTCCGTTTTCCGTTCCGCGTTTTAGCAACACCCATGTATATATACACGGGAACCCATCTAATCGAAGAGCTGGGTAAAAATAAGACCCGCTAATGAGACATGCAAACCTGTGTTGTGTACGTAACTTCAGACAAAGATCAGTCATTTGTAACATGCATGTATTTTTATGACCTATTCTTCAAATCCACTTGCACTATTTTATTAGGTAAATAACAGCTTTAAGGTGGTGCAGGACACCTGCATATTGTGATGTACATGTATACTTCCTATTGAGATAAACAATAAAGTATGTTGAATATTGATTAAATATTTACCCCCCAAATAATGTTACCTACATTGAAGCGAAATGGGTTAGAGCGTTTACATGTCTGTAAGAGCATTGGGGTCCAAGGTGTATTTTTGGTAATTTACGAATTTTCATGGGGAGGGGGGGGTCTGGACCCCTCACTCCCACCCCTTCTCTAAATCTGTGCACACGATGATGTTCATGTAGGCACACAGAAGCAAATCTAAAACCGGCAACCGCCACGGGGAGGGGGCATAATTTAATTTTTAATTTTGTTTGTAATAATTATATACCGTGGTAGACCATTATACTTCCTATGACATAAAATGTTAAGATTATTGATTAACTGAAAATTCACTGCAAACAGTTCTACCCCAAATTGCACATAAAGTGCTGCTTATGTCACGATGTGTATTATCATATGGGCAGGGATCTCATCCTTCAGTTATGAAAATTATAATTTTTAAATGTATTACCGGAGTTTGCATGTAGCCTTCATTTTTAATTAAACTGGTACAAAACAGTGTTATTTAGGGGCAAACACATGGTGCGGGTATTACTGTCTAATGACAGCATCTAGTTTAAATGTGTTTCAGGTACATTGAATTGTTATGTTATTTTTTGGAATAGTTGATACCAGTATATGTTTTTCAACTATTTATTTGGTTTATTTACACTCACTTGCAGTATATGATGTCGGAAGTGACACTGTATTTGTAATTCAAGCAAAATCAGTCAAAATTTGACATTTTTCTTATCTTTTTATGAACGATAAATATAGAGCAAGCGTTTTGAACAAGAACAAACTTTTTGTCACATATAGATTGAATACATACATCTTTGATGAAAATATTTTGTTTGTTCAAGCAATTGCTCAATGTTTTCAGAAAGAAAGACTGCTTAAAAACAATCTGTTTTATGCTAAAAATGAGAAAATGGTGGGAAAAGGCTAACTATTTATGTCATATTTCAAAAGAGTGGGCATTTGGATCAAAATGAAAATTATGAAAAAACTTCATATGTATATCAGTACAAAGGAAGCAAAAAATTACAGTTAATTGATGATGTTCGTTTTTCTGGGCCATATAAGGCCCATATCTTATACGGTAATGTCCTTTGAATATTTTTCTGAATGTTTATAAAGAGCACTTCTTTATAAGGAGGTAAATATAGTCTAAAAATGGCCACAGCCATCCAGCCCTCCTTACTTTTACATCTATTGATCTCAACAACAATGTTTATCATGCAACAGACCTGATACAGGTAACTGTGTATTTATTCTATCCCTTCCTGACTCTCTCTACTGACCTGTTAAGTTATGGAGTCCACTAGGCTGCGTAGGAGCTGGTGTAGTTATAACATTTTCTGTAAAACAAAATATAAAGCATCTGAAAAATGTGCATTTTACATGTTAATGTAGTATTGATATCAAAAAATACTCCAACACCAGAACTTAACCACACACAACAAATTCTATGTCATAGTAACCAATGATTAATGGAAAGTAGTTTGTAATAACAATCAAATATATCCAGAGAGGGGTGTGTAATAAATTTTATTACACACCCCTCGGGTTTATATTATACAAGGGTTGGAGAAGTTTTGGTTTACATGTGTATATTGCACAGTGGAGATATTTCTATAAGTATATACATGTACAATATATATTGATTTTATTTTAATATTATTGATCTTATTTTTTTGCTAGTATGAATATCATAATTCTTATCCTGTAAAGTGAAACTAGCATGTTGTACACAAACTGTACTTTAGTTTATATCAAAATGTTCATTATAGCCCAGAATTTTCTTCACATACCATACGTAAGGAACACCACTGAAGAAGAAAGCAAACTGGAGCCCAACTCATTGGCCGCTGCCATTTTAAATTCATACAGTGTCCCAGGATAGAGACCCCTCAGCAGTAAAGGTGAGGAAGAAACTGCCATCTTTGAAAATAGAAAATTAAACAATTCAAATAAGACTCTTGATACTTTTTGAGGTGGACAATGCTTTCAATCAAAGCTGAGATATAATCTTCTTTAAAAATTTGATTACTCAGACTGCCAAACATCGAAAATCAAAATCTATCTCATGGTCTCCATGAAAATGTATAATGTAGTTACACTTCAAGAACCATTGGTAAAAACATGTACTTCCAGACTAATTACTGCCGAATTGACTATGAGAAGATTCCTAATTACAATCTGTAATGTGATAATTACATTGGATTTGACTGAATTGTATCTGTGCCATATGCTCTTTCTTACTTTAATCCAGGAAGATGTATTCATTTGTTTCTGTTTGTACAGTAGAGTGTACATGGTGGCGTTTGCTCCGTTATTATCCCAAGAAATCACCGCCTCTCGCACACCTGGGAGTACAGTGATGTTGATAGGTGGTCCAGGAATGGCAGCTGCAAGGTACACGTATACAGATGTATTTTAATAAATTGGCTTATTTGGCCTATTCCCTTAACTTCATTTCGATATCTTGTTACAAAAAATATCTGTAATTGCATACCATTATTTAAATTTTGCTATAGAGCTTAAATATGGTTTTCAGTCCTTTTCAAAAAATACCCGTTACTATTCTAAAATACATGAAGGTTTTTTCAAGAACATAAACAACTGAACATCTGATAAACAAAAAGTTAAAAGGAAAAATGAGAGAAAGTGAAATGCTGAAATGTACTGTTACATATATTAATTTTAGTCTTTTCTGGATATTAAAATAACATCCCTGAAATTAAAAATCCTAAAATATCTAGCAATTGATTCATTTCATCCTTATTGCAGGGCTCTTATTGCCTGTGCTAGTAATCATCCACTACATATGCACATACATTGTCTCAAAAATGCTAGAACTGACCTCTGCCTTCCTGGATGCAGGCGTTGATGATGGGCATCCTAATGACACAAGATATGTAGTCCACGGAATTATTCATGATTTGTCCAGCACAGAGAGGCAGGCAGACATCAGGCAGACTGTTCCTCTTACAACATGGAGTGTGATCTCTCTGTCCTAAACAAAAAAATTGAAATTTTGTTCATTTGCAGTGCAAGATTTGCCAGTAATTACATGGAGAAGTGTGTAGTACAGAAGATGATAGATATGCATTTTCACAGCACAGATACCTACCTACGAGACACTGTTGGACTTTGTCAAAGTCTGCATCACACCTCAGGATCTCCACCGGCGGAACGTTGGTAAGCAGGTCTGGTTTACACAGTTTAGATATACAGGGATCACTCACTCCCTTCTTTGAACAGCAATCTTATAATAAAAACAATTACTGGAAACTATAGCCTTTTCTTCTGAATGGTACAGTGTACTCGAAAAATTTTATAAGGTGATCGTATTTCAGTTATTCCCTTACCTAGAATGTCGGCCTCTACCTCTGATTTTGGTTGTGCTTCAAAGAGAATTTGAAGGACATCATACAATATGTTAATAATTTAAAATCAATCCCTTTAGAAGAATTATAATCTTAGTTTTGGAAATTTTACACATGTATCAAGAAGCCTAGCATACATGAGCTTGTCAGATGATCTTACTTTGCAGCAGGGTAACAAGGAAGGTTTCTGAGGGCTGACTGGATCCGTGGAGACCGAGGCTCACCACGCGGACACTGTACTCCACCTCCAGCTGTAGACTCCCCAGCTTGAACATCAGCTCACTGGTGCCAATAATACGGGTCTGGTAAAAACAAAACAAAAAATAAACATGGATGACATATGATAAGATGGATCATTCACGCAGACCAGATATTAGTGAGCAAAAGGTCAATTTAGTATCATTCTGATATTATTGAGTATCAGACCCTATTATACAATCTGTATTGACATCCTTCAAAATTGCACTGTTACCTGAATATATTTGCAATGCTTCAAGTTCAAAACATGCCTCTCACAGTTTTCATGAAAATTATGAAAGTTTTCTGCTTTAACTGCTCTCAAACTTTCAATAAGTTTTCATAAAGAACTGGAAAGGGTAAACATGTACATGTTTTTAACGAAGATCCAGGGACGGGCCATTTTACTTAATAAACATAATTCGTTATATTCATAAAGTTTACAGCATATTATTAAGTCAAGGGGAATGAAAATCACTTTGCTGTAAGTGTCAATACATTATAAGCGTGTTCGCTATAACCGTGTTTTTCTGTAAATTCAATCATGGCTCTCTGTAACTACTATTATATAGCACAATACTTACACTTTTGTAGTGGGTTTCTGAGGTCAGCTTGTAGAAGACTTTGTAACTACTATAGTACAATACTTACACTTTTGTAGTGGGTTTCTGAGGTCAGCTTGTAGAAGACTTTGTAACTACTATAGTACAATACTTACACTTCTGTAGTGGGTTTCTGAGGTCAGCTTGTAGAAGACTTTGTAACTACTATAGTATAATACTTACACTTTTGTAGTGGGTTTCTGAGGTCAGCTTGTAGAAGACTTCGTAACTACTATAGTACAATACTTACACTTTTGTAGTGGGTTTCTGAGGTCAGCTTGTAGAAGACTTTGTAACTACTATAGTACAATACTTACACTTTTGTAGTGGGTTTCTGAGGTCAGCTTGTAGAAGACTTTGTAACTACTATAGTACAATACTTACACTTTTGTAGTGGGTCTCTGAGGTCAGCTTGTAGAGGACTTTGTAGCCGGTCACAAGGTCGGGGTTCTGTGTGGGGGGTCTCCAGGTCACCAGCAGGGACTTCTGGTCATCTGACACGCTCTGTACCACAGACACCGCAACAGGAGGGCCCGGCAACAACACTTAAAACGAAGGAACTCATTAATATACTCATTAATCTCTTCTTCAAATTGCAGTGAATAATTACAACATATGCAAATTGTTGGAACCAAGGACAAGTTTGTCTTGGGCTTGCTATTAAACCACTAAACTTTCTTTAAATTCAAAAGTATTCATTATTTTGATTCCACCAATGAGCATGCAGAGCTCTTAATTTTTTTTCAGGTAAAATCAGATAAAAGGAGACAGCAATTACTTTATAATAATGTACAACTGTTTATATTTGTTGGAATTATGCATGTACCAAAATATGAATTTTTCCTCAAACCACCAAAATTTAAAAAAGATGGTGTGTGACATATTTGTTAGCAAACAATCTTACTGTTTTCATATCCTCAATATCTTATATTTTCTATTTAATGCATAAGAGAGTCCTTCAATTCATATTCTATCTTTATAAGTACACTTCAAATATGCCTCTCATTGCTCTGAGTTTCATCTTAATGTGAATTCTGTAACACTCACTCTTTCCTTCCTCCAGACAAGTCAGGAGAGTAGGTAACTGGCTCAGACAACTCAGGTGTTGTGTATCCAAATTACTGGGAACAGCTCCGTAACAGAAATCCAGGCAGATGTCGTCCACTCCCCGCCTCTTACAACACCCAACATGGTTCATCCCATCTACAAAACAGTAATCACATCTCAACTACTTCCGTACAAGGAAAGTACTTGTATCTATTAGTACAAAAGTTTCTATAAATCTTTCTTAATAAAACATATAGATTTAGGACTTTATACAATATCCATGATCATTTCATCATGGCCTTTGCTTTAGGTGCTTAGATATTGTAATAAATAGAGGGTTCTTTATCTTTCCATTGACATGACATGGCATCTAAAGAACCTTGGTTTTTAAGGTCCTTTGCAAATACATGTACTTGATCAAGAAATAGGCGTTGCCTTTGGTTGATGACTTGGGCCTATCATGTGATCAAGCTGGTGATTCGACAAATGCCTGCATACATGGATCAAGCACACTAACTGCAGGGCTAGAACAGCTAGTGCAGTATGCCTGTAAACCACGCTCCTCTGTATACACACGTTAGATGTTGTACATACCTGTTCCACATTTGAGCACTTTGTTTATATCCGAGGCACATGCTGTTAACACATTCAAGTCTGTTGGCATGCTGCTGAGGTGGCACACAGGTAAACAAGAACTGCTTACATTTGCATCTATACAACAGCCTGTAAATAATATGGCAAAATCTGACTTACTTTATCATGTAACTCGATCAATATATGCATTTATCAACATTACCGTAGTTGATAATCAGTATTTGTCAAAGTTTTTCATTGCAATCGACCTTTTTACTTTAAAGAAAAATTAAACTTCCAGTAAACCAAGCACTGTACATTTGTAGTTATGAAAACAATGAAATACATCGAGTAGATTTGTTCATTAAGAGCAGTGCTTTTCACCGTCATTTATTTCATTTATTTTATTTCATTATTCTAAGAAGATAACAACTGTTATAGTAATAATCAAGTTTTGCGTAAATAAAAATTAATTTTAAATTTAGGCACAGTTTGAACAATGGGATATCACTTACTTGTCACATTGAGGTTGGCTGACCCATTGGTATGTGTGGGAACTTCATCAGCACCTGTAATATTTGGGTCAAGGTCATGTCAGCAATCAATGTTAATGATTCATAACATGCTTTCATTGCAAACAGATGTTAATGATCACACAGGAAACATGGCCATTGATTCAGAGATGATTCCATCTCAAATATGTCCCAATTATAAGAAAAAAGCCCAAAATGATACATTACTTAATTCAAACTCCACTTAAATATTATGTGATAATGTTCTCATATACATACAAAGTGGCACTGATTCAACTTACTATCCACAAAAACAATAAGGCACTAAATAAACCTACCCTACTCAATAATAAATAGCATTAAATTAACTCTCTAAAATAACAATATAGCACTGATTTTACTCACACTCCTCAATAACAACATGACACTGATTTAACTTACTATCCGCAATATTAATATGACACTGATTCAACTTACTATCCACAATAACAACATGGCACTGATTCAACTTACTATCCACAATAACAACATGACACTAATTCAACTTACTATCTACAATAACAACATGGCACTGATTCAACTTACTATCCACAATAACAACATGACACTAATTCAACTTACTATCCACAATAACAACATGGCACTGATACAACTTACTATTCACAATAACAACATGGAACTGATTCATCTTACTATCCACAAAATCAGTAAGGCACTAGATAAACCTACCCTACTCAATAATAAATAGCATTAAATTAACTAACTCTCCAAAATAAAAATATAGCACTGATTTTACTCACACTCCTCAATAACAATATGACACTGATTCAACTTACTATCCACAATATTAATATGACACTGATTCAACTTACTATCACAATAACAACATGGAACTGATTCAACTTACCCTCCACAATAACAATATGACACTGATTCAACTTACTATCACAATAACAACATGAAACTGATTCAACTTACTATCCACAATTCCAACATGGAACTGATTCAACTTACTATCCACAATAACAACATGGAACTGGTTCAACTAACTATCCACAATAATAACATGGAACTGATTCATCTTACTATCCACAATAACAACATGGCACTGATTCAACTTACTATCCACAATAACAACATGGAACTGATTCAACTTACTCTCCACAGTATCAATATGACACAAATTCAACTACTCTTCACAGTATCAATATGACACAAATTCAACTACTCTCCATAATTACAACATGACACTGATTTAACTTACTCTCCACAATAACAACATGGAACTGATTCAACTTACTATCCACAATAACAACATGGAACTGATTCATCTTACTATCCACAATAACAACACGGCACTGATTAAACTTACTATCCACAAAAACATGGAACTGATTCAACTTACTCTCCACAGTATCAATATGACACAAATTCAACTACTCTCCATAATAACATCATGACACTGATTTAACTTACTCTCCACAATAACAACATGGCACTGATTCAACTTACTATCCACAATAACAACATGGAACTGATTCATTTTACTATCCACTATAACAACACGGCACTGATTAAACTTACTATCCACAAAAACATGGAACTGATTCAACTTACTCTCCACAGTATCAATATGACACAAATTCAACTACTCTCCATAATAACAACATGACACTAATTTAACTTACTCTCCACAATAACAACATGGCACTGATTCAACTAACTATCCACAATAACAACATGACACTAATTCAACTTACTCTCTACAATGACAGCATGGCACTGATTCATCTTACTATCCACAATAACAACACAGCACTGATTAAACTTACTATCCACAAAAACATGGAACTGGTTCAACTTACTATCCACAGTATCAATATGGAACTGATTTAACTTACTATCCACAAAAACAATAAGGCACTAAATAAACCTACCCTACTCAATAATAAAAAGCATCAAATTAATTAACTCTCCAAAATAACAATATAGCACTGATTTTACTCACACTCCTCAATAACAATATGACACTGATTCAAATTACTATCCGCCGTATTAATATGACACTGAATCAACTTACTCTCCACAATAACAATATGGCACTGATTCAACTTACTTTCCACAATAACAATATGGCATTGGTTAAACTAACCCTTCACAATAACAGTATGGCATCAATTTAACTAACCCTCTACAATAACAATGTGGCATTGATTCAACTTACCTTCCACAATAACATAGTGTATTACTGAGATGTTTGGGTTTTCCTGTATATAACACTGGTAGTATCCTTGATCTCCATCCACAACATTATTGATTCTCAGGTTCCAGGTAAAATGTGTGTTATCTGAGAGGGAAATTTTCCAAAGTCATCGTTTGTTATATATTTACAAAAAAATTCTTGTAAGCAGTAAATGAACTTTATTTTCTTTGAAATTACTATCAATGACCTTAATACACATAATTACCGTTTGTAATACATGTATCACTTTACCTTGAGGCCTTTCAATAGTGTATTTATTTTTTTCCTGGGACAGAATTTCAAAATTGACAGAAATTTTGCTGCCATCTTTCAGGTTTTTCCAGATAGCCTACAATTAAAAAAAAAAAGGAGAGAATAAAAGATAATGCATTTATTATAATCAAACTTAACATTTTGCATGTATTTTTTTTTTCAAGAACACTATCAATTTTCCACAATACTTGTTTATCAAGTTGGTGACGCCAGATGGTAAAACTTAGAAATCAAAAATGTAGGCTACTTAAAAAACATCATACATTACACATTAACATAAATTTAATGCAAATAATATTCAATGCATTACTTAAGTTCCTTTTTCTTGGAACAATTTATACAGTTTTTAAAATGTAAGAATTGTTACTTGTATCAAATAGGTCTGTTTTGATTTCACCTTCACAAGGAAGCCAATTGCATACAGTTTTTAATATCAACAATATCACTATGTATGATACAAATTTCTGGGGAAATTGTTTTCTTTTACATTGATTCCCCAGATACAATAAAATGCAGGCAACTTTGTACATTTTTTTCTTGCAGTACTGCAATTGATTGTTGTTGATGAGTACTTATGACAATTAATCCATAGGCACTTTCTGAACTGAATTTCATTCAGTTGCATAACTGAATTTCATTCAGTTGCATATAAGACAGATAAGGCTCTTTTCATTCCTATCCTTTCTTTGCACTTTTAAATAATACCATTTTTAAACATAATTTATGCTAGATGGTGATCAAAACATTACAAAATAATTCAAGAACAAATTATGCATTAAGTCATGTTACCTCTCAATGCCTTTAAGCATTGGTAACACACATACACCAGTACAAAGATATAAAAGGCCACGCATGGTGATGAAATTCTAAATAGAATAAACTTCAACTTTTTTACTACCAGGAATATTGATTATTGCAGTTAGAAAACTATCAGGAATCAAAGAAGTCTCCCGTGGCTGCAATGAATTACACCACATCACAACGTAATTTCCATTCTACTTTCATCAACAGAACCATACTTGTCCATAAATTGGTTATAAACTTCATATTTTTTTAAACTGATGCTGTCAGTGGCTATCAATTCAAAACAGTGATAGAACAAAGGAAATAGCCCGCCCAGTCTCCCACTACAAATGCCTATCTTCAATTGTTACCCAGCATAGACAAAATGATAGGAAGTTTTCCTGACATATTCAAGGACATACTTTATTGAGAACAGACAGTCTGTGATGCAGCATGCAGCATTAAAATATGAAAGAGTTCAGGATTTTTTATATGCCTCCTTTATTTGAGGGATAGTGCTTAAATTATTTTTTTTCTTTTTGGTGCTATTCAAGTGCCTGATAAAAATACCGGTACATGTTCCTTTAAAAATGTAATCAGCGACAGAAATAAGTTATCTTTATGTTTGATGATTTAATGGATTGGAAAAAAATCTGAAATTTTAAATTACTAGTAACAAACTGATCATTACAGAATACAAGTCTGTGTAAATGTGGCATAAGGCAAGTTATCACTGAGGTAAATGATGATATTCTTTTACTTCACCTTGATAACAAATATTGAGAAATTTAATCTGACCTTCTTTGCCCCTTGATCTTGAACCACACAAGGCAATACTACAGTGTGATCTGGATTAACGGTATAGCTTCCATTCTCCGATAACATCTTCAATTCAGCAGCCACTACATAAAAAAAAACATGTCAATCAGCAGAAGTCATTTCATTAATTATCATATTTGTAAAACTTAAGTACAACTATAAATAAAACTAAAATGTATCTGCAAAATCTATTACGGATTGTTTAGATGAATCAATTACCAGTACTGTAAATTTCTAATTAAACACGAGAAATTAATATCCACATAAAATCGTGAGAAGCACATCTCTTGGATTTTAAAATATTGCTTCAATTTTTCAGACAAATGTAAACTAAATGAAACTATGATAAAAATTTGGAAAATCTAATTTTAAAATCCCTGGGATCTGATGCAAAATGGTCAAATCGCAGAATTAAGAACTCAATAGACATCTAAATAAGGAATCTACTGTAACATACATGTATTAGAACCATTTTAACAAGAGGCCAATTGGCCTTAACGGTCACCTGAATAGCATATATCCCATACACAAACTTGTCATGGAGTCTCATATATGCATCTAATTAATTAGGTTTCATAAAAATGTAATCAGCAACAGAAATAAGTTATCTTTATGTTTGATGATTTAATTGTCTCATATATGCATCTAATTAATTAGGTTTCATACTGGAGTAGACAAATTATAAATTTGTAATGATGACCACATTTCAAAAAGAACTGTGAAACCTATAATTTTGGTGAAAAACTAAAAGATCTGGTCTACAAAATCATGAGTTCAGTTCCTTTCAGGTGTGTGGGAGTAAAGAAGATAATTTTTTAACGTTATATGCATTAACATCTATACATCCATTTTGGCCCTGCCTTAGAGTCAAAACCCATTCTTGAGGGGACATGAAGTAGAGGACTATCTGGTAAACATAATTATTAATCAGTTTTTTTATACAGATGTGTGAGAATAGAGAAGAAAATTTTTAAACATTATATGCATTAACACTATATTGCCATATTGCGCCTCCTCCCCCCCCCCCCCCCCCCCCCCCATGTCATTTTTACTTTATGGCCATATTGGCCCCACCCTAGAGCCTGAACACCGAACAAAGGGGTCATGATATTCACGATTTTAGTAGAGGCCCTCATGGACATCATCACCATGCATTCAGTTTTTTGCTCACATGTGTGAGAGTAGAGAAGAAGATTTTTTTAAGATTTAAAACATTTTTACTATATGGCCATATTGGCCCCACTCTAGAGCCTGAACACCTAACAAAGAGGTCATGAATTTCACAATTTTGGTAGAGGGTCTCATGGACATCATTATCATGCATTTAGTTTTTAACAAATATATATGGGAGTAGAGAAGAAGATTTTCTAAGATTTAATACATTTTTACTATTTGGCCATATTGGCCCCACCCTAGAGCCTGAACCCCTGACCCAGGGGTCATGAATTTCACAACTAAGATAGAGGGCTTCATGGACATCATAACCATGCATTTAGTTTTTAACAAATATATATGGGAGTAGAGAAGAGATTTTCTAAGATTTAATACATTTTTACTATTTGGCCATATTGGCCCACCCTTGATCCTGAATCCCTGACCCAGGGGTCATGAATTTCACAATTTAGGTAGAGGGCTTCATGGACATCATAATCACGCATTTAATTTTTAGAAAATATATATGGTAGTAGAGAAGAAGATTTTCTAAGATTTAATACATTTTTACTATTTGGCCATATTGGCCCCACCCTGGAGCCAGAACCCCTAACCCAGGGGCCATAAATTTCAAAATTTTGGTAGAGGGCTTTATGGACATCATAACCATGCAACCAGTTTTTTCCTCACTTGCGTGGGAGTAGAGAAGAAGATTTTTGAAAATTTAGCTTTTTTTGCATATTTGGCCCCGCCCGTGGCACCCCAGGGGTGGTAGAGCCATGAATTTCACAATTTAGATTCTTCTTACCATAGAGATGCTTCACACCAAAAATGGTAACGATTGGCTTAGTTGTTTTCAAGAAGAAGTTAAAACTGTAAAATTGTTAACGCAAGACGCATGACGCACGACGGACGAAGACCAATTGCAATAGGGCACCTGAGTGACTCAGGTGACCTAACAAATTAAGATCTTGGACTTTCAGTAGGACCTAGCTATCTATTTCTTGCATCAAAACAAGTTAAAAATGACGTGGTTTTAACCGATCTAAGCACCGATCGCATAGTCCAGACAAATTTTGTTATTTCAGAGAGCTATGGCTGAGTGGCTGACAATGAAATAGACAGGCCTACATCACATTCCTGTTTAACACAACTACCCAAAGTTCAAGCTCTTGTTGAAATGGTTCTATACAGTTTACTTTTAAAAGAGTCAAATAAATCAGATCCCTGTGCTGCTGGATAAAATGTAGTCAAGAACATTCAAGAAATACTTGCCCATGTATAACAGGTGAGCTGCTGTTATCACAGACAAAACTGCTTTGAACGAAGTCATTCTCAAAGTCCTTGCATCTCAGTCGAAGACTCTGGAAGAAATAAAGTACAGACTGTATGATCAGCCTCCAAGAATCAAACAGGTAGAGCAAGCTGCTTCATTTTACAAGATAAGTTGATCAATGAATAGGTTGCTGTGCTTCTAATGTCACTAGGATGGACTGCTGACTCATTCTCGTGTTCTATCAAAGTAATATTACCAGAGAAACAGTCTCTACATACCGCTACACACAATTTACGAAAATTAATGCTTTCTCTTGAAAATTTGATGAGCTGATCTGTAAATCTGGCTTAATTTGCAAATCTAGAATCTTTCTTAAAATACATGCATTTAAAGGTAGAAAAATTATCCATCAATGCACATAGTTCTGATCCCAACAGTTTTAAATTATGAATTGAACCCATTTAACTAAATAAATATTCAGGATTTTGCAAGCAAATATTGAAAGCTGTTTAAAATACACCCTTGGGTCTATCTCGAGTGTTGTATAACTGAAAATCTGCTAATTCATTCAGTATTTAATAAAATTGTCATTTTACTTTTTTTTTTCAAATAAATCAGCTAACAAAAGTAAAAAATTTATATTACCCCATTTTATCTTTATTTTTGCAGTTTATCTTTAAGTATTTACCATAAGTATTACCATAATACCTATAGAAATAAATGCATATCTCATCACATGAAATATCAAATTACAGTAAATGGCGTATGAAAAAAAAAAGTCATAAACATAGATGTTTACAAATTCATGTTTAGCTGTGAAAGCCTCTAAAGGTATGAAAATCTATTATGCAACATCTATCGCTAATCTGACTGAATGATCAATGCATCTTATTAAAGTGAAATTTATTTCACATCTCTATCTGATATGCATTATTGTCATCGTCGTCAAGTTAAAAATCTACATATTAAGCTTAAAGAGAGATGCATTGTAATAATCTCCCCAGCCATATGACATATGAGCTCAAAGGTGTCATTAAAATATTTTAATCCTCGCCAATGGCTGCAGACTGTCATCATTGTCCTCTGTGTGCTTTAATTACATGTAAGTTTAAAAATCTGTTTATTTCCCATGTTGTTTCCTAAATACCAGGAATATTTTATTTTCTTTTTTTTACAACACAACGTCCTGTACGTTGCATCTATATTTGAAAGAACCATGCATGGCTATGAATACAACCTACAAAAACTTTATACAGACAGACATGCAATCAGTGGAGAGTGGTAACTTACCTAATAAATTTACCCATTTATAAATAAAAGCAAAGGTCTATTTGTTAAAATATTTCCAAGAAATCAGAGAACATCTATGAGTAAACATGTACCAGTATAAAGGATAAACACTCAAAACTAGAAAAGGTTGAAGAAATGTATGTCAACTAACCAAATTTAAATCCAAAGAATTTTCAGGACATATGTATATATGTATTCATTTATATTTGCTCTCTCTCTCTCTCTCTCTCTCTCTCTCTCTCAATGTTGTTGCTGGTTTTAGAACCATTTTAACAAGACCTTGGACTTTCAGTAGGACGTAGCTATCTATTTCTTGTGTCAAAACAAGTTAAAAATGATGTCGTTTCAAGCGAAATATGCACTGATTGCGTATTCTTAGCTCAAAAGCCAGACAAATCTTCCTGATTTCAGAGAGCCATGGCCGAGTGGCTAACAATGAAATAGACAGGGCTAAGTCACATTGCTTTTTAACACAACTACCCAAAGTCCAAGCTCTTGTTAAAATGGTTCTAATATCCAAACAATAACATATGTGTGATAAACTAAACTGATCTACAATGCAGTATGTATATAAATGTGTATGTTCAACTTTTTGCATGCACTTTAATGGATCAGGTAAAAAAAAACAAAGCACTACAAATAATTAGTGTCAGAGCAATAGGCATAACTACAAGAGACATTTGCATACTAATTAGACATTTTCTCTCAAAGATCCCCCTTGTGTTTTAAAAATGTAAGTAGTTAAAAAAAACATGTACACAAATAAGGCAAACAACACTAGCTGAGGCACTCTCATGTTGTATCCAGACCCTCTGAATGATAATTTCTGTGTGGATATCTCATGAACAATAGCACCCAGAGATCAATGAAACACAGGTAGCCACACACTGAATGTTTAACCCTGGGTCTTACGTCAAACACAAATACTCCCTGAGGGCCATTAATAAATGCATGCAACTACATCATATTCCAACCAATGCACACAACTCTATTTCCTGATCAATATACATTCAGGTGGACTTTTATCGTACACATGCATACAAACAACCTAATTACCTTCATAAAATCTAAAATTGTAATATGAACTCACAGGCAAACAAAAGAAAAGATTTATGTTTACATATGGTGTCATTGAAGTAAGCTACAGTAGTTTCCTTGTAAGGTTTATTTGTAATCGAGCTAAATAAGGTATTTGGTTGTATGGTTCCATTTGATTACACCTGGATAAAATGTGATGCATCATAGTACCAAGGCCAGAACTGATCCATGTCAAGAAAATTCACAAATAAAATTGACACCGGGTGTCATTAGCAAAAATTATCATTAGGCTAGAGAGAATTCTGTAAATAAACACCTACCTTGATCTTTTATTTTATTGATATAGTTCTCCACCAGGTGAATTGATCACTTAAATCACAGAGATATCATGCAACAAAAATTCGAATGAAAACTGAGTCCTAAAAATAGACAAAGTTCCATTCAAATTCAGTCACGAAAAACAGAACTGCAATGTAGCCATTCAGTAAGGTTTTGTAATTTCACAATCATTTGAGCTTAGGATTCTGTGTCTCGATAGTTTAAAACCAGGTATTATCTACCTGTGTGTTCAGTCATGCAGAAACTGAGTAATAAAAAAAGTAAATGGATCACGGGATGAGAGGAGGTAATCTATTACAAAAGATCCATGGCGGCAATCAATGGTGCAGGTCAAGCAATTCTGCTTCTGCTTCCCTCGTAGAAATGTCAACAGTGCAATGTGGTAAATATTCCACAAAAAGACCATTGTTCATGCATTTTCAGAGAATCTTGAGGGTTTTTTTTTTTGTTTAACAACTATTTTATAATGATTAAACACAAACATAACAAATATACTTTTCACCTGTCTCCCTTGATCTATTAAAAATATGCACCTTAAAGATCATCAGATTTTTCTTTCAATTGTTTTACAATATTTATTTCCTTGATCAAGGTTTTCTTGCATGATCAGATTATGAAAATCCTAAGAATAGGTATGACATGCAACAATCATTAAGGTAAAGCTGATTCCTCGTTATGTATATCTTCCAAGAACTATAATCATTCTAAGATTGCATGGAAACACCCTTGGTAGTAAGACTTATCATGGTAATTAAAGATTTCCCTAAGACATGATAAATTTGATTTTAACAGATTTCCTTATAATAAAAGTTTTTTGCATAAAATATCAAACAAAATTTTAAAGAAGTGAGTTCCCTCTTAAATGTACAGTTTAAATGTCTAAGGTATATAAAAACATAAATAATTAAAAAACATTTCTAAAAATTTTAAAACATAAATAATTTTACCAAAAACTTAACCATATAATTTCTATATATCAGTGCATTAATGGTACTTAGTAAAATAGTTACAATTAACTTATTTGTCGATCAGCATCATACAAACATGACATCTAGGGTGATTTAACCATGCATCGGACACATACCTTGGATCGGACAACTTTGTTAATAAATATACAAATAAATGTGCATGCGCTCATGTGTTGTTTCGTATATTCCTGAATTAGAACAAATGAACTTTATCATTATTAAGAATTTGACAGTCACATTGTCAAAGAAATAGCAATATAGACATCGTAAAATGACATCAAATACGCCATTATTGAAAATTTAGTTACGAAGATTTTACACTAAAGCATATTTTGAATGTTGTGCGTTTGATTGTGAATTAGTGAAAATGCACTCTCTGCCTAAAATAAGTAGAAAGAAGTAAGTTTTGAAACAAAATTTGATTAAAATAAGTCCAAGAAATTTGAACAATTAATGTCAAGGTCATTATTGCACCATATGTTCATTTCACCATGGATCGGACAAAAGTTAACCATGCATCGGACAGTTTTCACTGCAGGATTTTTTCTAATAATATGGATATTATGTGCCCATTCCTTGTGATATACTTTAAATGTGAAGTAAAATATAAATTTAAAAAATAATTAATACAAACATTTTCCTCAAACCACTTAAAAATCGAGTTTTACGGACAAACCCTTTTTAGTCCAAAGTTCCTGTAGGAGCTGGCACGATAAAGAACCCCTTATGATAAATATTCCTTTAAACAGAAGCACTAGTCTAAATTCCTATATGTAGATTTAAGGACTTACATTAAAAGAAATATGAATTGCATTTGAATAAAATAATTTTTCCGAACCTTTGTATTTTTGCATTAAAACCAGAAAATGTTGTTATTTTTAATCTCTACTGTACTGCTATAGTTGTCCGATGCTTGGTAAATATTGTCCGATCCATGGTGAAATAGTTCAACGCTTCATTAATTTGCTTTATTTTCTACATTTTTAACAATTTCACAATTTTTTCTTCAATAATTAAGCAAGGGGAAAACCTGCAACTTTTAAAACAAGTTTTATTTATATTTGGACGATATTTGATGCGTGAACAAAGGGAAAAATCCAAAGGTGTCCGATGCATGGTGAAATCACCCTACATGTAAATTGCAGACAGAATTTTACAGGCAGGTTATACTCTACATAAATAATTTTTTGACAATTCATCAATGTATCTGTTTTGTTTAAATTAATGTTCACACAACAGAGGTCTAATCTGCATGTTCATAGCTCCAGGTCTGGACAAATCAGGTTGCCCAACCGCATATTTTTTAGACTGGTAACTACAGACCTGCAGTTACACATGGCTTAAATCATTTTGAATTAGTTTTGGAAAAAAATTTGATAACATAATAATTTAACATTTTTATTCATATGTGAGCAATATATTACAAAATATAAAAAAATGACCGGTCGTATAAAATACTGGCAATAGGACCAATCTGGGTAATGCGTCTCTTAATTAACATGTTTCATTTTAACAACTATGCTCAGATTCAGAAGATACATATACTACTGAGCATATACTCACTGAAATATTAGGTTGTATAATTATTAGCAAAATATCCAAGTTAGAAAAAGGCTTAGCTGATCTCAAGATTAGTATTTTAAGTTTTTTTCTAATATATAGTGGTCACATTTTAAAGATATACATGTATATGGACCTTTCTTATTCTAAGGGTCAAAGAATTAAGTCGTTAAATATTATAGTTAGTATTATACAGAACAGAATAGAACATTTATTTCTACTTCAGAGTATAATGTTATTATAAGTACAAGAGATGTATGCCGATGCTGGTTGGCAAGATCTGACATCATTACTCTATTTACCTTACAGTCGGTGAGCAGGGCATACCCATCTGACTAACATTGTATCATATTGTCACCGTGGAATTCTTCATAAAGAAGTGTCATTCCACTTATTTTATCTCAGTTTCAATGAATGGTGTTCCAATCTATATATCTGTACACTTATTAAATTCTACTATGTTTAGGTAAATTACTTCATTTCTTGCTTTGACAAGACCTAGATTTGCACATCCCCCCAAAGATAGAAGAAAAATTATGCAGATTATCCCGTACGTTTATTGTACACCACAACATCTGACAACACTAAGACGAGTATGACTAAGGGTATTCTGGCTATTGGAATTCTTTTTAACAATACAGGTCCCGGTGGTTGAGAAGCATGAGTTAAACTAGACTGTAGGCCTATATGTTATCTTCTTTTTTCAACCTTGAAATTGTGAATATTTTGTATCATTACGAGTGTCTTTTTAGATCAAAATTAATCGCAGAGCAAATTTACCTTTCCAATCTTGGTGCAGGGAAAACCTGCTTCTTCATTCTAAAAAAATACATTCAGGTAAATGAATGATATGATAAATATGAATATTTGAGAGACATTACATCATAGTAGTTGCTGAGTGGCTGTAAAAAAAAATCACTTTGTCACCATTTCAATGACATTGGTGTAATTTTTGTTTTGTGTAGATATATGAGCCCGTCCTATGATGTCGCGGTAGTTAAATCATTTTGTCGAAAATCTATCAATACGAAAATATATTCAAAAACTAATGTTATTGTGAGTTTCCTCTATCAAATTATACAAATTAAAGAGATGTGTAAATTTTGCACTAGTCTAAACAACACTGTAATACTGTAACCCATACTTTCATTAGTATGTTATAATGTTAATTAATAACTGCATTACATTTCCTTTTTTATTCAGATAAATGAATCATAATAAGTTTAATTATCACCCAACCCGGCGATGCAAATATTCTAATATTTGAGCTACGCAATTATGTATTCTTTTTAAAAATGTGTGTGTGTGTGTGTGTGTGTGGCAAAGGGGGGGGGGGGGTTACTTTTTAAGCAACCCTCTGTAAGCTGTGTAGGTTAGGGATTTGGGAGAACATCCTAGGAAATTCGAATTAAGCTATTGAAACCATCGTGAAAAGTGTTAAAATTTTAGTTTCGGGTAGCAAATGGAACGTTATTTTATGTTTGTTTTTAAGGCTATGTTTAAGAGTTTTAACCTACCGTGTTTTTGAAAATTCAGTTTTCCCTCCAGAATTAGCCAAGGAATTCGCTTTTTATACACAAAATTACTGTAAAAGTTAGACCGATATCGAAAATGTATTCCGGAAATTTTGTGTCACGAAAGATAACTCTCATCAACAACTAAGTAAATTTCATGCGCGGATCTCAGAAAATCATCTTACTAAATTCGATAAGTTATTGGAAATGCCTTCACCCCCTCCCGAAACAACAACATTTCTGACCCCATTCCATCCTGGGAAGAATTCTGGATCCGCGCATGCAACATATATTATTTATTATAAATATTTTGCTTTTATGGCGGGCACAAAAGACAATCCCTTCTTTCTCGCGTGCTAACACTCGTCAGACTTTTTTTCCCTTTAACCCACCCCATTACTATAAAATCATGAAGACAAATAAAACTCGTGACAAGCCCATGCGTTTTCATCCCAACAAAACAGTGAAGAAAACTTATTTTTGAAGTTTGAAAACAAAGTGTATCAAACTACAAAAATTGAGTTTGCTTCTTATAAACCATATGTACGTTTCTCTGCGTGTTATATAAGGCATCTTTTCGAAAAATTTGGTAGCCCTAAAAAGGGCTTTTGTTTGAATACTGCTGAACGCAGGCTGTTCTCATAGAGAACGTTTACTTCTTTGATGCTCCCTTCTTGGGGGTCTTGGCCTTCTTGGGCTTGGCTGCCTTCTTAGGTGACTTTGCCTTCTTGGGCTTGGCTGCCTTAGGTTTCTTGGGAGATTTCTTTGCAGCTTTGGGTTTGGCGGCCTTCTTTGGTGACTTGGCCTTTGCTGGAGATTTCTTCACCTTCTTAGCCTTCTCGCCTGCTGGCTTTTTGGCTGCCTTGGGTTTTTTCGCCTTGGGTTTCTTTGCTGCTGCCTTTGGTTTGACAGCCTTGGGTTTCTTCACAGCGGCTTTCTTCTCTCCAACGCTGAATCTTCCCTGAGCGCCGACACCTTTGCTCTGCTTCAATGCTTTGCTCTTGACGCCATTTTTCAGTGCCACCTTGATCCTGGAGTTGACTTTAGTGGCGTCGTTTCCGACCTTGAACTTGCTCATGACGTACTTCAAGATGGCCTGGCGGGAGGAACCTTTCCTCTCTTTCAGGTTCTTGATGGCGTCCAGAACCATGTCGATGTATTTAGGATGCTCTGCTGGCTTCTTGGGCTTCGCTGCTGCCTTCTTCTTGGGGCTCTTGGGAGCGGCGGCTGGTGCGGTATCTGCCATAGTTGTCGTTATCGTTGCTACTACCGTTCAGGTGAAAGCTCAAATGCTGACTGAAGTTTAAACCGACCGCTCTGGTATATATAGCCAGAGCGCGGACGTCGTTGAGAGCACCCAATCGATAAGCGCTAGTTTTCATGGCCGACATCAAAATCTACACGAAATGTGTCTGTTTGGTTTTTTTGAACGCAGATTACAAATTAACTATATACGATACGTGAAAAATAATAAATGTACGCTGTAAAGCGTATCTAAAACTTCATTTTCAATCAACAATGAAGACTATATCTGAAAACAAAATAACAAAAAATCTGGATTTAATGAAAAATTTACACGCGAGATACGGATTATGTTGCATTAAACATTGAATATCTTTGCTAATTTCGACAAAAATCGTATAATTTTGAATGGGAAAATAAAGTTTAGATATACATGTACCACAATATATAAAGAAATTGTTAGATCATCAGTGTTAAACAAAGTAATTACGATGAAAAGTTGGGTATGTAAAACACAAATCTCACCGCGCCATGAAGAACGCACATTTTACTGTATAAATATTTTTCAAAATTTTTGCTTCAAACAAGTGTAATTTTGACAAATTCAAGTAGAAATAGATTTTGGATATTGTTTTCACGCTTCGAATTCATTTTTACGAAATAAATAGTTAAATAAACGATTTTATTGGGCTTTGTTTTCTTGCATTGACTGGCGGTCTACATGGGTTGTTTGTGTTGTGATCGCTTGGACAAGAATCCCTTTTTGTTCATTTATTGTCATATAGGTACTTCTTTCGTTGATTTTGTTTAATAAATTGGGCATAGTTTATGATACAGGTTTCATTTTTCGAGAAATGAACCACAAAACTGAGCAAATCAACAGAATTTGCTTGCAAAATTTCAATGTTTTTGTAAACATGGCGGCTAACTGGATCCGCTCTGGGGCGAACGTTGCATACATTACATAAATGCATTTTCTGTCTTCAGTTGTATACCTCTGAAAAGTGTAAATGTGCAATTACTGAGATTTGCCAACAATAAAAATAAATGATAGATTAATAGGTGTATGCATTTTCGTATATCTATTTTTAGTAGAAATGACATAACGATATCAATTAAATTCCTACAATACATTTATAAAGAAATTGTTATGTTTGAATATAGTCATTGTATGCATATTTGTGCCTATTTTTGTAAAAATGTGTATACATGTTTGCTTGTATTTCATGACATTATCACAAATATTGCAAATTTTAACATTTGTTCTGACATTATGTTCAAATTATACATACCAGTGTGAAATATCAAACATTTTGAGGAATTCGAGCCAATTAGATTCATTCCAATAAGTATCCATGTATCTGTGGAAAATAAATACAATGTTATTAAAGTTTTAGATATCTTCAAAGGTATCATTGCCGTCCACTGACATTTTGTTTAAATATTTTTTTTCTAGATCTGATCAAACTTAATTAATTAATTCTACCTAAAAGTTGCTTTATTTGCTGAAGCATTCATTCTGGAAATTTTATATAAGTATACCGGACTAAACTCTAGAATTAAAATCAAAGTACATTTATTTTAAAAGTATCATATTTATGCAGAAATATGTCCACATTTCCTTGGCCGTGTTTTATCTGTAGAAAATGCACGTGCATTATGAAATATTGTAAAAATCGCCACATGGAGGACATCAGTCATCTTAATGTGTTATGTTTGCTTTAGTTCTTTATTTTATTTTACATTCTAAATTACAAGACAGAAAGAAAATAAAGTGATTAAATTTCAAAACTTAAATTATGCTCACTTTAATTTCAAATAAAACTTAATTAATTTAAGGGGTTTATTTAAAAGAATGAAGATGCTCATTTATTTTAAATTGCACACACTGCAAGAGAGGTTTACATTTTTGGCTGTACACCCTAGGTTCAATATATAAATATTAAAACGCATACATTAACTGCATGATATGGTGGCATATCTCTGCCCCTTGTGTGCAAGTTATTTTTCAATTAGTTATGTCGACATGCAAGATAAATATGTTGATATGCAAGATAGTTATGTCAACATGCAACATAACTATGTTGACATGCAAGAAAACTACAATCAATAAGAGTTATAAAAAATCTCAAATATCGCCAACATGTGACATCCAAGATGCTAGATACGCTACTACTGATGTCAACATGCAACTTATTTATGTTAACATGCAACTTCTTTATGTCGACATGCAGCTTATTCATGTCGACATGCAACTTAGTTATGTTAACATGCAAGATAAAAAAGTTGTCATGCAACATATTTATGTCGACATGCAACTTAGTTATGTTGACATACAACTTATAAGTTGCATGTCAACATATTCATCTCGCATGTAAACATAACTAAGTTGCATGTCAACATATTCATCTCGCATGTCAACATAAAAAAGTTGCATGTTGACATAAATAAGTTGCATGTCGACATAAATAAGTTGCATGTTGACATAAATAAGTTGCATGTCAGCATATTTATCTTGCATGTTAACATATATTAGTTGCATGTCGACATAAAAGGTACCATCTAGTATCTTGGATGTCACAGGTGGGCGATATTTGAGAATTTTTGAGATTTTGTATAATTCTTATCTGATTCCAATTTTCTTGCATGTCAACATAATTATGTTGCATGTCAACATAATTATCTTGCATGTCAACATATTTATCTTGCATGTCGACATATTTGATAGAAAAACAACTTGCACACAAGGGGCAGAGATATGCCACCATAGCATGAATATATATCTTAGAACATATATTTAGAGTATCTGTTCGATCGTAATTTTTAGCTACAATTATTTATTGATATTTCGTATTATAACATCATTTACACGAAAGTTATTGTGCATTTCAAAAGTCGTAAAAAGACATTTATTAAACGATAATATTTTTTTATAACATGCATTCATGTATTATACCATTTAAGAGTCTTCATGCAAATAAAAAGCTCCGGATACTAAAATGTAATTGTAATCATTTGTACGGCGGCCGCACACATGCATAGAAACTTGTCTTAGTTAACGGTTTGGTTGTCGCTATTTTCATTTGATAAATAAATCGATAAATATAAAGCAGACGTGTAGCCTATAGAATAATTTTAAAGACACTAGAATCGATAAATATAATATTTTATATTTAATTAGTACTCAGCGAATACATATTTGAATGATGTGTTGAGCTTCAAGTTCACTGTAGTTTGGTTTTGGTGTGCAAGGTAGTATATATCTCAGTGCAATATGTAGCATTAAATACTTGACTACTCTAACTAGCTCAAATTTTGTATACGTGTGTTTGTTCTTGGCGTGCCTCTACAAAAGTCAACAACAGACAATGCACATGCACCTTACATGTCACTTGACTGTAGTCTGCATTTGTACTTAATAAATCTTTCAATTATTTTAACCTGCAAAAGTAAATTCAAATGATTAATCATATATTCCAAACGACTTTCGACACTTCATTTTGTAAAAAGGATGAAAAAATGATAAAAAGTTTGAAAAGAAAGGAAAAGAAAAGAAACACAATGGTAAGTGGTAACGTTAATTAATTTCTTGGGAGTACTGATATATCACGTAAATCTCTCAGGTATATCTGATAATTTCAATAAAAAAATACTTATTAATGTCTCTGTTGGTGGTTACAGTACCTCTTGCACAGATTTATAGCATTTCAACATAAGACCTTAAAATGTGTTTTGAAAATTTAATCTAAACTGCCTACAAAATCTATTAAGATCATTGGTGTAGAGCCATATGGGGCGCCGGTTTTTTGTTTTTTTAAAGATAATTTTAAAAGTATTTTCTAATATCAGAACACTGATCTTTTTCATATAAAAAATTGTATTTTCTGATATCAAGAACTGACTTTTTTAATATCAGGAAGTTATTTTGATATAAGAAATCCTATTTTCTGATATCAGAAATTCAATTAAAATGCTTGTAAGTATATATGACGAGTCGTCACCAATTCCATCGTCTTAATATTTGCAGCAACTCTCCAAGAAAGTAGTGTTAATCACACCAAGGACAAACTTGCCAAAAAATAAAGTTTAGAATTAATTAAGCATACTTTATTATTTTCACTTGCATCTACAAGTTTAAAACACAATTTCCGACCAGACTACGAAGATTAACGTTGTATCACAGGGAGCATTCACGAAAACGGTTGTAATTTTATGTGGATCTTATTATCAAGTTTTGTGATATCAAAAATTGATTTTCTGATACCCAAAAAATATAGGCCTAAATGATTTTTTTTTAAATATCAACTAATATTATAGATTTGTTGATATCACAAAATGATTTTCTGATATCAAAAATTCGAATTTTTGATAATAATAATTCAACTTAGTTTTTAATATCAAAATCATTTTTTGATATACCACAAAAATAATTTAATTTCTTACATCAGAAACTCTCTTTTTTTTCAATAAAGAATTATCTTTTGATTTAAGATTTTTTTTTTTATTAATTCCAGGGACGTATAGTATAGGCCTAATACATAGTATAATAACATTTTGTTATTTATGTCTCTGTTTATCATACGTGCCAGATAATATTTGAACAAATTGATACCAATTTTTTTTCGGTCTTCGAAAACACCGCTCAACAAAAGCTCTTCTGTGCGTGAAGTTATAAAAGGTGTGTGGTAAAGAAATGGCAACGAGGGGCAGAAAACCTTTCGCAAATAGAAAAGCGGCTTTCCAAAACCCCACTGAAGAAAAGGGTGTCCACCCAACTATTCTAAAACAAGCCCGAAAGACAGGTCAACTGAATTTGTCAGGGCGAAATCTCTCTACAGGTGATGATTTTAATTCTTCCCTGATCCAACCTTTGGATCATATAATACTGATCATGTTTATCATTCTGCGCTAGTCAGCTATTATCGAGGACATTCATTCATTCGTAAAGCTGTAGAATTTATTCTTTATTTTAACGATGACAAGTTATAAATCAGTATAGAGTTCTACTGGTGATCGTTACGATATAATAAAAAAAATGACGAACCGTTAGCATGATAAAGTTAGGTCCGGCTATAAGTCTACCAGGATTCAGTCTATTGGAAAAAGGGGCGTAGTGGAATTTAAAGGAGCTATAATCTTGTAAAGGTTGGATGTCACTGTATCATATGAAAAGAAAGAACAAGAAAAGGCTAAATTTTCAATTTGCCTATGTGATGATTGATACTGGTAACAAAAATGATATATACCTATCATAGTCTGTCCCATGATATTTTTTTCAATTATTTGATATTGATAATTGCCTCTTGGTTCAGACGATGTTTATCCAATAAAATGAAAAATTCCAAGATTTTCCTTTTGAAATGCCTCCTCTAGTTTGTCGGGTTTCAATACAGGGCTAAAAATAAAAGAGCTTTCCATTGCTAAATATATGAAGGTACCCAGATGAGAATGTTAAAAAATTGTGTGAGGTATTCCGAGTGACTTCCATATTGAGAAAAAATGTCAACATTCTCCATTATAAATCTCTGTAGGAAATCAGTTTTCATTCCTGTGAATTTTTACGATAGAAAAATGATAATGTGTGATTGTAGTTATCTTGGAAATTTTTGCTTTCATCGATTTCAATTGCACTTCTTCTCACAAGTGTGTGTATTTTTTTTAAAAATGGTCCAAATGTGCAGCATAAATATCCTAGGACAGACTATAAGAATTCACTGGCTGTGAGGGCGTAGCAAGTTTATTGTCTCCTGAAACATCAACCATTAAACGAGGCAAGCTGTCGAGGGGGACAATAACAATTTTGCTATCAACGTCATAGCCAGTAAATAGGAATTTTATTATACTGAAGAAAACTTAAGTTGCTGGCAATGCAAATTTACTTGTCAGGATGATAATCAAATTAGAGTTCTTGGACTTTAATAAAGCGACTTGGATTACAACATCAGTGTTCAGAGTTTATAAAACAAGGAAAATTGAATTCTGTCGGTGAACATTTTCAATGACTATGGACTAATTGCCCAATGGGTTATAAAATTGCAAACAATTATTAGTATATAATGTATTTTACCAAAACTTGAGCCTGTTCTCCTTCTGAAATCTACAACTGAAAGGGTTAGACTCATTTGGGACATATTCATAATAATTCACTTGAATATCTTACAAACTAATATTTTATGATATAATCTGAAGTTCTAATACATGTATCATTCTAACATCAAAGAAACTTCAGTGAATGAACATGAACAGCAAGTCGTAGAGGAAAATCTTGTTGAACTTTTGTCTGTCTGTTTTCCAGTTCCGGATACAGTATGGAGACTGAACCTTGATGTACCAGAAGAGGCGCGGGATGTTAGCCTAGACAACACAGATGAAAGATGGTGGGAACAGACAGAACTCACTAAGCTGATTCTGGCCTCAAACCTCCTGACAGAAATCTCCCAAGAGATCAGCAACTTCCAAGCTCTATCTGTGTTAGATGTGAGTGGACTGTCTGTGTCATAATGTGTATCAATATTAAAAGCAAGTGTAACTAACATACATGGTATTGAAAAAGTACAGGTACTAAGAACTTATCATAAGGTTAAAGCCCTTTTTATCAAGAAAATTTATGTACATGTAATTGAAGGGTCGTACTCTACATTGATAAATGCAGTACCGTATATACTCGCCTATAAGTCGGATTTTTGGGAACAGAAAAGTGAAAAGTGGGGGTCCGACTTATAGGTGAGACATAGTAAAAAAAAAAATTCACAAAAAAGAAGTAAGTTATATTTCTTTTTAAATGATAAACAGATGAATGCATTGAACCTGTGTTCATAAAAGGATAATTCCAGCAGTAAGATTTTCACACCTAAGGTGATAATAGATATAGGGGTCATGTCACCTAAAACAACACAAGCCAACACCCCAGTTTAAGGGGCTAATTACCAACCTAATCAGTCAGTAAGGAAATAAATCACTATCATCAAATTTCAAAAGGACTCTATTTAAATACCTGGTAGTTTTGAAGCTATAACCAACTTGTAATTAGTGTTATAAATAATAATGGCATTTAAAATCAAAAGTTATCAAAAACATCATAGACCCATGATAGAAATAGTCTAGAAGCAATTATGGGGTGAAACAAGGACAATTTTTTTAAACTCAAAACATGTATGATAAAATGTGGTATTTTATTGAGAGTATCTGTACATCAATTGTCCTGAAAAAGTGACCCGACTTATAAGGGAGTCAACAGCAAAATCTTCAAATTAAAGCTCAAAATAGGCAACCGACTTATAGGCGAACCGTACTTATAGGCGAGTATATACGGTACCTGTACCAGTTATTTTAGTGATAGACACACAGTGCATTGAATTTTAATGAGTGGTTGTCAATTGTTGCATTACAAGGTGAATTAATCAAAATGTTTATGTGTACATGAATTAAGGTGCAACCTACACCAGCTTGATTTATCAGTATCTCTAAATTTTCAGATCCATGATAATAGGCTAGAGTCTTTACCACAAAGCATTAGAGAATTGGAAAACTTAGTCAAGCTTGATGTTAGGTGAGATGATTCAATGCTGCAATGCAGAACAAAGTTAGCATACATTAGTATGTATTATACAAATTAAGTCAGTTAAAATTTGTTTATGAAGATTAATAGCTTTGTCACAGTAATTTTGCAATACTTTACCTTAATATCAGTTTGATATTAGTAAAAACTCTAGTCAAACAAAAAGAATTTTACAAATACACATGGACACAACTGTTTCTACATGTATAAAAATATAGATTAAAATTGTTTCGAGGGCAATGTATTTTAGATAACTAATATACCTTAATAAGCAACTTAAAAGATATATGGATTAGTTATCATCATACAATTTAGAACACACACGTGCTGTTACCAGAAATAAAAAGGGGTAGGTTTTTTCCTTACTCTAATCAAAAGGAAGAAGTAATGAATCATTGAGGTTTTTCGCCTTGTAGTCGAAACAAACTAAAAGAGCTGCCCGAGAGTGTGACATACTTGAGGAACCTGAGGAGTCTTCATGTGGAGTACAACGAGTTGGTCCGTGTCAGCGAGGGGATAGGTCACCTTGACAAGTTAGAGGATCTGGTCAGTACCGATAGTAACAACTCACGCAGCATCATCTGTTTGATTGACACAGGATGAGCTACGATGTGATTTAAGCTATGGTTACTTGTTGAGCACCAGTTTTTATAGATTTCAGTGTTAAAGATATCAAAGAAATCAAATGTTTATGAAGTAAGAAAGAAGACAAAAATTTCTGAAAGTATATAAGGCTGAAGTCCACAAATTTTTATGTCCTCAAAACTGCATTTTCAAAATCCACAATGATTAGATGCATATGAATATTCATGAAACCACAATAAATCAACATTTAATGCAAAATGAGAAACGTTTATTTATATATAAAATGCTTTTTTATTATGAAATGCATGTATCTGCAATGCACATGTCCATGTTAATTTGATGTTGGTTTTTATTAGGATCTTTCAAACAACCAGTTGTCAGAATTACCCCCACAAGTTGGACACCTATATCATGTGCTCAAATTCAATGTGTCCAATAATAGATTGAGCAGTCTGCCCCCAGAAATCGGCAGTATGAATGGTAGGTTGATGGTAGTTGTCCATACACCTACTATAAGCAGTTAATTAAAGCATCTTGAAAATAAGGAGATAACATGTAGAAAACACAACTGATTTCCTAAGTACCAGATGCTGAACTATGGCAAGAATTATGTCCCTTTTGAGAGAGCAGAATCCTGTTTGTGTTTACATTTTATTGGAATATATCGAAAAAATGTGCTTTTACAATTTTGAACTATTTTCTATGAACAACAACATTTGTTTGACTTTGCTAGCTCTGAAGTGTCTGGATGTGACCCACAATCAGCTGACACATCTCCCGGAGGACCTCGGGAACCTCCCAAACCTAGAGCAGCTGTACCTCCGACATAACCAGCTCTCCGGAATACCTCTCCTGAAAAACTGCAAAAATATCAAGGTATGGCAGTCTGTGTAAAAAAGAAATCTTGATTCAAGGAGTCAAATTTTACTTGTACAAAGTTTGTAATGTACATGGTTTTTCTGTATATTTGTGTTTGTAGAATTTATGGAAATTCTATTTTTTAATAATCTTATTGCATACATGTGTATGACTGGTGAAATACAATAATTATTAATGAATCATTACTCATTTAATAGGAAATTCACCTTGGAAACAACCAAATAAGAAGAATAACAGCAGAGCACCTGCAACACTTGGAGTCAGTGTCTGTGTTAGACATCAGGGACAACAAAATATCGGAGCTTCCGGAAGAAATAACGTGCCTCAGTGGTTTACAACGACTGGATCTCACAAACAACGATCTTACAGGGTACAAACAGAAATAATATATCAACAGAATGGATGATCTAAAATAAATTGATTTGAAGGAAGGGAAATTTATTTTTTTATCTATTACAGGCTACCATTTGTACTTGGAACAATCACATCTCTTAAATCCATCGTTCTAGATGGAAATCCCATGAAATCAATCAGAAGAGATATTATCATGGTAACTCAACTTTCTCAATGCTCTAATTTTATGCATTTAATGTATAAGTATATAAAATTAAAGAGATCATTGCCGTATTCATTTGGACTCGTGAACTGTTTCCAGAGAGGTACCGTGGAGTTAAAGAAATATTTATGCAGTCGAATTGAAGATCCTCAGCCTGTTGAGCCAACCAACAAAGGGATTCAGAATGGAGGGGACACAGGCATTGTGGGGGGTTCAGGGGAGGGGCTGAAGGCCCATGATATCCAACAGTCCAAAAGCCTGGATTATAGGTACTTACCAGCAGTAATTTAAAAGATAGGAATAGACAACTATACATGGAGATGTGTCATTAACTAAATTAGTTTGATATTTAATGTATATTGATATATTGGAACACATTAGTGGATTTTTAACTCTACATCATTGTTAAACAATATACCGGTACCATTATACATGCTTCATTATGCATGTATATGTATACCAGTACAGTACTGATGACAGAAGATTCTCTCTAAAATTCTATGAAAATGTTAAAGTATGATTATAAGTTTTATATCTGAAAATGAGAAGTACATATTACATACTGTAGTCTCTATTTTAACATTGAAATCTAGTTTTCCAAATGAAACTAATTGTTGTGAATAAAAATTTTAAAATCTCTGAAAGATCCAAGCTCTTGCTGCAAATACATGTACATGTATATTCAATTTGCTGTTTTGATATTCCATGTTGATTTCAGTAACAAGAAGGCTACTTCAGTACCTGATGATATTTGGGAGGTTGCTATGAAGGCAGGGGTAACCAGTGTAAATCTCAGCAAGAACCAGTTTACTGACCTTCCATCAAAGTTTGTGTTCTTATGTTTCATAGACCACTACCAGTGATAAGACATATGTATGACACTTTTTGTGCTCATTTTATTTTGGTTTTTCAAACTGATATTATTATTATGTTGTTAAATATATTGCATAGGTATCAAAACACTTTTTGATCAATTAGTGGTTTTTAGGAGTTGATTTTAATCAACTCTCCTATGCAGTTACTCTGGCAAACCGAAAGTGAAACAGTGTTTGGACCTAAGCACAAATCATCACCGCTGACAAGACTTAGTTCTTGAAAATTATACAAAAAATTCAAAGTAATGTATGCTGAGGCATTGTTTTTCAAGGAAACTTATCAATAAACTCTTTGAAAATAGTCAGATTTTATATAATACGAACAAAGAAGATATTTTTTTAGTCTCATGTATTCCTACGCCAGAGTTTAATACGGCGTCGTTCAACCAAACTCTTGGCTGTTTCTGTAAATCTCCGATAAGCAGAAAGGCTCTCTTGCTTGTCGGAGATTAAGGAGACAGCTGAGCATCTGGTTGAACGAGACAAGGGTTCGATATCAATAGTGCTTGGATCCATAAAAGTTTTAGAATTGCTTCGATTACTTATATATAGTTTGAAATCTATCTTGAAATATTACACAACATGATTCATATGGGGTGTCTCGAAATTCTTGTCGGAAAAGTCTAAAATTCATATAATAAAAAAGTGCGTAATTCAAATAGGCCTACAGACTAGAAACTAATTGCCATGCAAGATAAGTTGATTTTAAAATAAATGATAATCGATATCGATAATCAACTCCCTTCAGTACTTTGATTAGTAACTTGTTTTTATCTATAGAAACCAAACATCCAGTATTATGAAGTCATAAAGTTAACATAACATGAAAGTGTTGATAATCCATGACAATATACATCAAAGTACATGATTATTTTTAACATCAAAGAATTAACTGAATTGGAATAAATATCCTTTCACTAACTTGTGATGACAATTTTAATGTATAGGGATTTTTTTTAATATTCTGAAAATTTGACATTTAATAGCAAGTAACATGTATCAATGTATATTATCAGGTTTTTACTCTGTCCCAAGATATGCTAGATTCACAATTTGCTTAAGTACTTGATATTTATAAATACCACAGGGTTTAAATGATGTTAATTCAAAAGTATGAAAATTTTCCAAGATTTCTGTGTTGAAACACCCCCTTTATCTTATCTTGTTTCAATACAGGGCTAAAAAATGTTATGTCTAAGGGGATTCTGTATTGCAGCAGACCCAGATAATAAGGTTGAAAAATTGCACAAGGTATTCTGAGTGACTTTGGAATGGGAAAATCTCCTTAAGAAATCTGTTTTTGTTCCTGTGAATTTCCAAGTAAAAAATGATGTGTCAATGAAGATATCTTGAAAAATTTTCCCTTTCATTGATTTTACATGCACTTCTTTCATTGGGCAAATGTGCTGCATAAATATCTTGGGACAGACTAAAATTATATTTGCTTGTCTTTTAAGGCAAAATTTCACATTTAAAGACATTTAACGGTAGCTGCAGAAGCTTTCTTTGTTTTTTGACACAATTTCACAATATCATATTTTTTTTTTGCAGTCTTATTCTCTTAGAGTCAACACTGAAGGAGTTCAACTTTGGATTTAACAAACTAACAAAACTGAACCCAGACATCGGCCTGTTTCTCCGATTAACCACACTGGATCTCAGGTATCACAATGCATTCACCGTCCATTACACCGTAGGTGCATTTACACAATGTCAAACAAGGTGGATATCATATTTATGTTTCATTGTAGGAACAATGGACTATCAGATTTACCCAGAGACATGGAATCTCTTCAAGATATGCGAGAAATAGTGCTCTCCTGTAATCGGTAATTTAGTCGCCTTCTGTACAGTGGAATTACAAGGACATAAAATATGAACTTGTATCCTTGAAGAATTTTTAATTCTAAAAAGGATAAATTTCTCTACTAAATACACTACATTTGTTTGATAGGTTCACCACTTTGCCTTCCTCATTGTACGAGATGAAGAAATTGGAGATAATATTTGCTGATAACAACAAAATAACAACGATAGATGCTGCTGGGTTTAAAAATTTACCCATGTTGGCCACATTAGATTTACAGAATAATAACATAGAACAGGTGCCCCCTGAGCTTGGAAACTGCACACAGATCAAGTGAGACATTGTTTTAATACTGATTTGTCATAGACTAAGAGGGCTATTCCTCACATGGAATTATCAACAGATCAATCTGAATTTTTCTGCATGAAGTAAATTGCTGATCAATATAAAGATTCTTTATTTTCAAATTTGTTTTTTATTCTTGCAAAGATGATTATCAGATCTGTATTTTTGTAGGAAAAAGTAAGTCCATCATTCATTGTTTTTGCTCAATGGTACTAGTAATTGTATTATAATGGCCAAGTCTCTCTTTTTCAGATCCCTCTTGTTAAATGGCAATGCATTCAGAAATCCCCGCCCAGCCATCCTGACCAAGGGAACACTTGCCCTCCTAGAATACCTAAGGAGTCGTATTGTGTCGTAAGGTTAGGGACCTAAAGATATACCGCTGTCCATGTGGACTGTTAGCTCTGTGATCATTCAGAATATGCAATACACATAATTTTGACTTTTCTATCTCACCACCATGATGTTGGAGACATTTATATTCCGTTTGTTTTTTAAATGGATTTAATATTGAAACAAATTATTACAGCCTGTGTTAATTTTTTGGCTTTTAAGATGTTTATATTTGCAATAAAGTTAGTCTTTGAAATCAATTCTCTATTGTGTAATGCATGAACAAAAAGAGCTGTTTAGCTCTAACGAAATTACAGAGTAAATTACCCGGTATTACAAAAATGAAAACAAAAGGTAAAATTGTAACAATTGTGTATAGGTGAGATAAAATTTTATTTAGTAACTCTCATTAGCATATTTTAAAAACAGCATATAAAATTTTCCACAGTATTCTAATTATATATGTACAAATAAAAGTACAGCCAATAAGAATTTGCTAATAATATAAGAATAAGTTGCAATCATAATCAAGGTTTTGAAAAATAATTACCGGGTATATGTTTGACAAGAATATAAAATATTGAACTTGATAAAAGACATTTTTTTGTGTTACATTAAAATGAATAAAAAAGTGATACACGAAAAAATCTATTTATATTAAAATGGCACTTATGAAAGAACAATCCTGTAGTTCTAGTAGATGCAAACTTGTATAGATATGTAAAATGATAAAATTTCTTGTAAACGGAGGTGATCTATATGGTTTGAAAGTTTTTGGGGTCTATTATGGCAACCTCTTTAAAACTGAAATGACCCGTCAATCTTAGACGTGCAGTCTTAAAGTGTACGAATGTGCATCTTCGGGAATGATTCTGTCCAAATCTGAAAAATAATGGTTGCATTTTATTCAAAAATGGAGAACAATAAAAAATTAGACACTTACATATTAGTTTAAAACCCTTTGCTAAGCAGTCAAATTATGTACAGTGGTACCTGGCTCCTAAAGAAAAGGTTACACATGAAGTTTTTTGTAACTTGTAAGTTCGAAGTTAATATTGCATGAACTTCACCATAAGATAAATGTCAGCTCAATATATTGAGACACTTTAAATGGTGTTAAAGATATCAACTTTAGTGATTGGTACCTCAGAACGAGTATACTGACCTCAATTGGTTTCACTTTAGAACCATTTTAACAAGAGCTTGAACTTTGAGTAGTTGTTTCAAACAGCAATGTGAAGTAGGCCTGTGTATTTCACAGCTAGCCACTCAGACATGGCTCTTTGAAAACAACAAGATTTGTGTGGCTTTTGACCCAAGACTATGCAATGGGTGCATATTTCGCTTAACACCAGCCTCACTTTTGTTTTGATGAAAGAAATAGATAGCTGCATCCTACCAAGTCTAAGGTGCTGTTAAAATGGTTCTAAAAATTTCTGCTCATTTAATTTTTAAGAAATACATGTGCTGCTATTGCCTAAGTATCTTCAAAAATCTTTCCCCTCTTAGTATTGTGGTTAGTACTGGTTACCCCTATTAAATTGGTCGACATTGTACAGGTATCCTAGCTATTCTTCACTACCAATACATTATGAATTATAATTTGATCTTTTATCAATATATTTACTTTAATAGGTCTAACCTATTGTTATTTCCTTTTATCGTCATTGGATTGAAAGTAAATTGAAATTTTTGGGGTGGCATACAATTTTCTACAATATCGTAAATTCTAATTTGATCTTTTTCAATATTGTTAGGTCTACCCAGAGAGGGCATATTAGTTTCCACAGCATTTCTTGTTGATCAAATTAATTAAGCCTTATATTTTTCAAGACAATCTTTCCTTGATGCTTCTATGTACATCCAAATGAGGATCATGTGGCTTTATTATTGGTTTGGGAAATGCAATTCAAACAAACTTCAATACACACTACACACTATCAGGATCTTTGTTTGTAATGCCACAAGTTTTAGCATAGTATTTCTATAGAAGATTTTTTATATGTATTTCTCCATAACATTTCTAAAGTAGAATCCCCCACACCAAAGTCAATCTGTAATGTCAGAGCACGAATATTAAGAGGTGTGCACAGTATGGTAAAGAAGATTTTGAGAAGAGTATTGGGATCATTTGACTACACTATTAATTCCAGTTCATAATAAGTCTTGCTCAAACTTAAATATATGTTCTAAATCATTTCTAGTGAAATGTTTCTTTAATGATATAGAAGGTAAGATTTTTTAAAGACAAAAACCCTTATCTTAATTATTTTTACAAATTGTTCTCCTCATTTAATTGGGCGTGGCCCTTCATTTTAACTTTTGCTAAGTGTGATTGGTTACTGATAAGAACATGCAAATGTGAAAGGTTTTAAAATACATCAGATGATGACATTTTACAATGATGACAGCAGCTAGAAGCTGGACAAATTTTGATCAGCTCATCTAAACCTTCAGCTCAGGAAAACCAATGAAAACCTAGTCAGGTACAACCCATTTAATTGGAAATTAAGAAACCTATGAATATAAACTTACACATGCTTTGAGGGTTTAATGGAATCCCTTTTAAAATTACATTCCAATTCTGTCCAGACTTCAAGTCCATTGTTTGACCCATCACGCTGGTAAGAATGTAGCCGTATGCAGTCTTAACAGACATGAACCTGAAATTTATACAAGGAAATACAACTGAAAAATATGCCAGTATTTTTTTTTTTACCTCATTCAATTACATTTGTAATAAGAATACACAGTTGAGTTAGGAGGGCAATTTCTTTCACATAAAATTTACATGTCAAGAGCATATCATAGTTTTATTAGCAAAGTATATCGCATTAACAGACTACATTTACAATAATTCATAATGATCAGTCTGTCTGTGCGACATTAAAAATTCAGAGCAAATTTTTATCTCCCCTTGCCCAATCTGTTCCATGACATTCACTCACAGAGTCCCTTTTGACAAAGGGTGTGCAGTGACCTTGAGAAAAGTTTCTAGATCAAAGGTCCTGATTATATAGCAGACCTCTGCGTAACATACTTGTCAGGACCCCATTTTCCACCTCTACCCTATTTGCCTTATATTACACTCATAGAGTTTTTTGGATAAAAATGTTTACTGATTTCTTAGCAAAGTCCTCTAATTAAAAAATGTACGATTTTCATCCTTATGTCCTTTATGAAAGTGGGGTCCTTTGAGATGGTCAACATCTCAATGATGTCAAGTTTTTACTGTTTGCCCTGGGCATTTTGCATTTAGTGAGTGTAATATGCACTATATATATATACATGTACTTACGTGAAAGTCGAGTTTTTTTGGAGTGTCTGGAGAACATCGAGGAGAGTCTTGCCTTTCTTGATAGTAGCAGAGCCATTGAATATTTGGCCTGATTCACCAACCTCAATATTTACTTGAATATTTCCAGCATTAGGATCAGTGGGGACAATTCCTAAAAAAGAAAAACAAAACTGAATGGTAAGAATTAAGGAGCCATTTCATTTCGGTTTTTTTTTCCATGCTCCATTGGTAAACGTAAAACTTTGCAATCCAGACACACCACTTAAGGAGCCTGAATTATCCACAAATTACCGAATACAATGTACTGTTGATTTCCAAATCAGCTTAATAATTTAGAAAAAGATTTTCTTACTCTTTGTTGGACATTTCCCCTTGACATCAGCCCAAGACATCCCAGCAAGGGCAGGTAGGACATTGGATGCTTCTCCAACAGTCAAAAACCTCCCCATTCTTTTGACTGCAAAGATTTGTGGTAAAATATTCGTTATGAAATTTATATATTTCCCTGTAAAAAGATACATATTTGTGAATGATAGTCAAAGATATCTAAACCCACTTACTTTGGATCTCCTTTGCCAAAAACAGCTGGGCTTTTTCGATGGCATCTGCAGCTTCTGTCGTGTTTGATCTGGTCAATGCCTACATAAAGAAAGAATATAGAATTATAATTTTTTCAAGATAATTACCGGTAACTTGATATTGTAGTCTTTTAATATGTTTTTATCAAAAACAGCTGTTAGATATTTGAAAACTTGATTCACTGAATATAACGTCTTTATTATTATCAGTTGCATACAACCTTTCAAAAAAGTTGACAGACCTGAATAGCAAGCCCAGTTTGGTATGTGTCTCGAAAGCTGTCATTGACAAAATGAGACATCAGGTAGGTCTCTGCCTTCATTATTGTGGAGTAGTGAGTTGAAGAATTAATGCAAGATAATGCAAGAAGGGCCAGGCTGGCATCCTCTTCAAGGAGAAACAGTTATGTGAATCAATTATAAACAGTGATATTCTACATTGATACTTTTTTTTCAATGCCATTTCTCTATTTTATAACCTGTTTTGTAATTTTTTTTACCATAGACAAATACGCTCCAATCACATATTATTATGGTTCCTTAATTTAATTATTCTCCCTCCCCCGCTTGATTTCACAGCAAATCATTTTTTTTTTACTATTAATTAAATATGAACGGTATTTAAAGTTCATGCCTGTCCATGAGTCTGCATGTTTTTGGTTGACAGACACTAGTAAAATAGTATGTACCTGGTTAATCTATAAGGTACTTAAAATAATACTTACCCACTGATCTGAAGGAACTGATATTCTGCATAATGACCGTGTTTTGCTCAGGTGTAAGCTCAACTCCAGATACGCATTTGGCCAACAACAGTGTAGCAAAGTCATTTGGATTGGCTTTATAATAAGTTGTAAAATTTCGGAAATTAGTGTCTAAAAGTCCCAGCAGGTCATTTCCATAGAAGCGTGTTGGGTCCACACAGGCTGCTTCTAATGCAATGATATACTTGGCCAGCATGGATCGGACCCAAGGAATACCATCAAGGTTCCTATTCCTGGAAAACAATTATGTTTTGGTTTTAAGGTGGCTCACTACACCTTAAAAAAGTTTCTCAGATCAGCAGAAAATTAACGTACTTGATTATGATAGATAGCATGATGCATAAAAAATTAATATATATGTCAAATAGGTGAAAAAATATGCAATTTTGGATCAAAATTGATTTTTAAAAAATTTGATGTAGTAAATATGAACAAAAGCCCCAGGCAGATTCAACCTCATGATCTGTGGTTCAACTCATGATCTGCGGTTCACAAGCCTGGTACTTTAACCACTGAGCTATGATGATATTCAACCAAATTGATTGATACAAACAATTCGATAAAACATTAAAATCGTAATCTTGTGATGTAGTATCTCAAAATATATACATGCAAGTCTTGCATGTTTAGTGAGGTACCTCAAAGATTTGAGATTGATTGGTTAATAGCAGTTTTAGAATATTCTGCAAATGAATGGTTATAGACCATAAAGTGGTGCGTACAGTAATTTACTGGAAGAATGGTGTACTACATGTACATGTACTCTTCTAGAAAAATAATCTATTCTTGGAGGAGAAACTTTAAGTCTATAAATGGCTACTATTTATTTTATTCTGGAAAATATGATGAGTCAGTAAAATAGTCAAACAATCTACAAAAACATATAAAGTCTGTTAAAACTGTACCTCATCAATGTAGAGAGTAGATCATACTCCACACCTCTGGAGAGGACGTTGAAATCACAACCTCCTGGCCTGTATTTTGACATCAGCCCCAGTCTGAGGGCCAAAAATGCATCAGCATTCTCATTGTTCATCATTCCCATTGAAGTTATCTGGTAGTCTTTGACCCACTTTTCCCCATTATTAATGGCATAGCTAGAACCTGCAATTTGATTTTATTTTTTAACTCTGTATAAAAGATACTGCAGTCTTTACAAATGTTACTGCAGTCTTAATAATTGTGAATTTTCTTACTTGATGGGTAGTTTGGCTCTACCATGACGTAATTGCTTGTATTACGTGGAGAATTTGCTGCAAAAAATGAAATTGAAAAATAAAAAATAAAACAAAAATATGGAATAACCTTAATAGTTCTTTTCAACTACTGAACAGAATGCGGCATTAGACTTTTACATAAATTGTATGACTTCTACTCACATGCTAGATATGCAATGAGACCAATGATTAAACCTATCGCTGCCAAAATTATAAGAGCCAGGCAAAACTTCTCCATATTACGGCGACGTCCAGGTTTCTCGTTGAATAAAGCTGAAAATTTATAAAGATGCAGATGATAAATGATGGATGGATGTATGGATGGATAGAGAATGAGATAGATAGATAGATAGAGAGAGAGAGATAGATAGATAACTTGTAATCTATATTTATTTACATTGTGACTGAGAGAGAGAGAGAATATGGTATATACATATTTTTAAGGTGGCATGGGACAGTTGTCGACAGCAATGTAGATAGAAGTACATCATATTCAAAATACTTTTACAGATTAAGAATTTTAGAATCTTACAATATTTGACCAAAAAGTATGTTTTAAAAATTGTTGGAGAGGTAAAAATAATAAAAGCCCTAGTAGATTCGAACTCATGACTTACAGATTTGTTGTTAATCTTCAAACTCAATGTGCTATGCTGCTAGGTAAGTATTTTGGAAAGAAAACATTTATAATTTTTTTCTTCATTTTATTGTTTATTTGGATAAGAGGGGTTTCACAAGATGGAGGTGTCCCATTCCACCTTAGGAAGATAGATAAATACATGCCTTCTTTGTCTCTTGCCATCTTGGTTTATTGTATATTTCTGAAAAAAAAAATACTAATTTGTAAGGTTGAGATAATTTAAGGAAAATATAATTATTATAAGTATATTGATTTTTTTTAACTCAATGGTCCATAATGATACCTAATACATTAACTAATTAATGTAAGGAAAAGTACCATGTCTTATATTTAACAGGTTGATATTGGAATCAGTCTCTAGGTTATAATAGCCCCAATAGGATCAGTGGCATCAGAAGCAAACTGAAAGTGGAAGGGGGCTAGACTTATCAGAAATCTTGACAAGCAAAAAAAAAAAAAAGGATTACGGTTAGTGTTAATGGTATGTCTAACTTTGCAAAAAGAAAGATGTCAAAATAATAAAATAATTTTTTTTTATTGAATCTGCATGAATGTATATAAATATCAAATGCAAGATTTTAAAGAAGTCTATTGTTTGTAAGATTGATCCCAGTTCTAAGTTTTTGATATACTGGGGGGAGTCAATCTCTGTAACAGTTGGGTTACAGTAAAAGTAGTTACATTTCATCCATTGCAGATTTGACACATTTTTGCACTTCAAATGTATTTCCCCTACTGTAAAGAATATAATTATATCTCAGTTCCATTTGGGAGATATAGGCCCCAGCCCGTTTGATGAACTTGAAGCTGTAGGGTATTTATGGCACCCTGTGGCTGAGTAGTGAACAATCACTCAATCTTCCATGTTTTCAGCTTACTGAATACAATTGATAAGCATTGTCAAAATAAATAACCTTTGTGCTCTCTTAGGATAAGTAGGATTAACATGCACAGAGACTACATAATGAAATTCTGACTCAGTTTTACATTGTTTTAGGCTCTTCTACCAATTTTAGAAATATTACTGCCTTCTAAAACAATCCTACAGCAGAAATGACATGTACACTTGTACGTACAGTTGTACACTTTTACAATTTGGTTTACCATGTAGATGCCACTGTGTCTTGGACTCTTGCATTCTACAAGACCGAAAAATCGCTGGGTGGTTTTTTTTCCAGACACTCCTTTTTGTGACGTTTATAAATAAGACTCGGTCAACTGTACAAAGTTTTAAAAAAGAAAGATATCCCGATATCTGCAATTCCTCGGAATAACGCAGTTCACTGCTACTGTCTGACAAACAAACTCCAAATCCCATGTTTAAGATTGATTGAAATGTGTTTAGTTATTAATTGAACTTCTCCTACCTGTATGTATTGCTGTACCTACACGCCACACCCTAGTTCTCGAGCTACCCGTGAACCTGCTGCAAGCAAGTCGATCTACCCAGAGTGCTAAAATTGGTTGCAAAATCACTAGAGCGTTACTGCCGACTTTAACAATCAATTTTAAACTTTATTTAAAGTGCCCGATTTTTTTCCTTCGGTGTAACTTTAATATTAGTTAACTTTGAGCAAATACGCACGGAGGCACACCACTTATTTTGTTTACCTTGAATGTTCATGAAACAGGCACGAACAGAGTCGTTTTTGAAAGTGGAGGAGGAGAACTACCCTAACATCTCGACAAGTCAATTAAAAAAAAACTACATTTACTTCATCGAACCCCAAATTTAGGGGGTTAGGGGACGCTTACACGAATAATTAAAATCCCCCTTTTTACTCTTTTTCAAAATAAGGAAGAGATAAGTTCTCTATAATTCTCATTTTCTATATCTTAATGCCAAAAAAAAAATGGTCGGTGAAAAAATTCCCCCACGGTTTATCGATAATCATGCCTTCAGGAGATCTAGAAATAACCCTAAAATGAGTGTCCCATAATCTATCTCTTGAATAACAAACGTAGCCGATGATTTGTTTTTCTTATTAAAGTTCATGATTGGTTTCCGAAACATGCAAGCTTTTGATTGACTTTTAAAAGACAATGCATTCCAAAATCATCAACTTGTTACTTAATAATCTGTTTAAAACATGCTTGTTTGTTTGTTTTAATGACAGTATATTGATGAGTTTTATTAAGGTGAAATAACACACCTGGGAAAAAGTCACTCAAATTAACTGTAAATTATTTGATTGTGAGAGATATTATAATAAATAAACTACATAAAATTTGCAGTTTTGCAAGTAAACTTTTCCATGAAAATTCATGGAGTCCCAGAGGATCTACGAAAAAAGAAGGACAAACAAAAACTTAATTTAGTAAGAGCAAAGTAAGGAGATGTAATTTCTCACGGTATTTTATTGAATCAGGCGCATCTTTGCTGAAAACTTTGATCAAATCTCGGTTCTTTTCCTACAGCTGCTTATTATGTTGCATGACATCAAATGGTTTCTGGAAAATACGGCAATGTATTATTCATATAGTGTCAGAGTTAAAACCCGTTTGAGGTAACCTGAGAACTAGCGACAAACTTTGTTTTGTCTTGAGAATGTTTCGTATATATATGTAGATACATGTTGAAAATACAATAACTGCAACATGTACTATGTATACTGCCTGTGTGTAGTGACACCTGCGTTCTTGTACGAAATTGCGTTTCACAAAACACAAAAACCCCTTCTCATTCATGGATCATTCATCACGGCCTGCCATTACACTAATCAGACGAAGACGGGGAGTCGCGGATTCGAATAGTTTCCTTAGATGATAATTTTGTATTGCTGATGTTTTCATTGTCATTATTCACTGCGCTTCAAGAGGTTTTAAAACAGCCATCCTCATAATTGAGGAGACACAAATGTTTGCTTGAAAGCCCAAAGTATGGATACCAAGTCCAAGGGGAAAATGTTTTAAATTCAAATGAAGATTTTCTTATAAATATATTCTTCCATTTCAAACACATACGAATAATTGTCTAGTCTTGAAATACCTTATATATAGAAATGCAAGAAGGTTTTACGAATTATTTTATTGTTACAACTAGAAATTACAGGAATACTTCCCCCTTTTAACATATATAAATATGATCAATTGAATCCACGTCCGATTGGATTCTAAAACATGGATAAATTTGTGCTCGTTTGCGCCACCCTGGTTGTTCTTTTTCCACCTGTTCTAGAGGCGTAAGTTACTTCAATATTTTATTGTTACCAGTTTTACAACAAATCTCAGTTATAAAACACAACGCGAATAGAAAATATTTCTTTTGTAAATGCTTGAAGAAAATGAAAAAAAAAAAATAAAACTCTAATTTGTATTCGCGTACCTAAAATGTTGTAGTTCATCAAATCATTGAACTGTTCAATTTTGAAAATTAACTGAGTTATAACAATTCTTTATTCTTTTTTTTGTAATAATCAGAGACTTTTTTTTTTCAACAAAAAAGCAATTTATTCGGATTATTACTTATTGATATTGACATAACACATAAAATTGTTTGTTTGGTGTTTGATGAAGAAAAACACCATAAAATTTAATTTACTGTAATTGATTAATCATTCAGACAAATGATTTACTGAATAAAATGTTTTCCATACCTTCACCATTCCTCTTTAAAAGACAAACGCTATTGGAATGTCAGTTATATCCTTTTCCCATGTTCAAAGGTAAAAATGAACTTATACAACCCAATTTTTCTTCGAATATATTCATGTATATTATCTAGCTGAAAGAGAAAAGCATGTTAATTACATCTAAAATGTTTTTAGCATATACTTCAGCAATTTTTCAAAATATCATTTCATTTACAACGTTGCTGTTCAAACGTTAACTTCAACATTACAGTACTATTCTGCGAATAAAACACAAAACTCAAAACACCACTGAAACCGAAAGTGAATTCCTAAGTCTAAAACTCAACCCCAAGCCGAGTGGATGTGAATCCATGAAAATGAATTTTGCACATATGAATGATAGGTATATTTTTAATCATTATTTGCTATTTTCCAGCAAAACATGTTACAAAAGACGCACGTATTACGTATCGCAGCACTATTGCGCTTCAAAGGATTGGTGGCGCCAATGGTAAGTATGTGAATGCATTTTAACACAAATATTATGCTCCCAGCTTAGAACAAAACACAGTTCTGATCATTAGTTTATGAATTTAATGAATAGATACATATATTCCATAGCACATACGGATACAGGCGTTTAAAACGTTACAAATCAACATCTTATTGCTGTCCCGGCTACACCGGCCGTTCCTAGAACACCCGTAAAAATTAAGGAGTTTTCCATATCTACAATATCATCCTCCTTTTACAAGAGCACGAACGTATATTGTGATAATGTTTAAAAAGAAAATCCTTAAATTTCTTCCAGCGATATGTAACCCTCCGTGTGCCAAGGGGGGAACCTGTGTTGCTCCGAACCAATGTTCCTGTCCCTCTATAGTTGGAGGAAATAATTGCTTAGAGCGTATGTTTCTATCGATATACGGTATACATCGTTGTTTTTAGCCAATGTTGTTTTGTCATTCTGCTTTAAAATAAAATTCGCCAGTTGTATTTAAAAATTAAAGAAAAGTTATCATTTTAAAATTGCATTGATTTGATTTCACAATTGTTATGGAAACAAATTGGGTTAAAAAAGAACCCGAGTGAGAAAAAAATCCTTCATCCGGTAGTGTTTTTTAGTCTTAAATACTCTAAAAATCCATATTTTTAAAGCTTTCTCTCATGTCCAACCAATTAATTTTATGAAAGCATATCACATTCTAGCACATCAGAATTACTGATATTTTAGCAACCACGTGTTCGCATTTACAACCCTGTTTTCCCGGGATTTTGTAACGTGTCCTCTTGTCTGTGTGAAGAAGGATTCGGCTGGAGCTCATGTCCATTAACAAGACGTATATCAACTTCATGTTTGACTTCACTAAGCCTCAACACTGTTCCTACACCCACAACTGTAACAATACCGATACTGTCCCCCTGGAAATCCCAAATGATGCATCAAAGGTAGGTGCTTGGAAATGTGATAGCATGTCAAGGGGTATAGGGGATGGCGATAAACTATATGGCACGAAAGATGTGTTAAGAAGTTACATGTTACATGTCCACATTCATAATTTGCACGTCAACAACTATATTCTGCATGTCAAGACAATATATTTACATTCAGTGTATATTTCCCCTTATGATTGCATTGGAAATCTGCAACGTTCAATTTCCTTTGCATACACTTAGATAATTCATGCGCCATGAGCACATACATCATCACATGTTTTGGGTAAGATTAAATAAAACATCCAAACTTATGTAATCAATTTGAAATGTACTAATGGAAGATAATCGTTAAATCAAATCTATTAATGAATTTAAAATAGGTTTTTTGACAAAGTTTCTGGCTCTATATGTTTAGTCGCAGAAGCACACTAAAAACATGGTTTAAGATATGGCTGTTCCGTGTATGTTTCATATCCCTGACTAAGAGTGTACATTTAAGCATTGAATACTTATTTTGGAAGTCGTCGGTCCTTTAACACACCAAGTGGTGCATCTTCGCAAGTGGTGCAGACAAATTAAATATTTATAATGATAATTTATTGTACCGCCTGATGTGTTGTAGGACCGACGGCATCGAAAAAAAACCGCATTCAATGCTTAGATTTATATATTCAAACTGATGTTAATTTGTATGGAATATTTGTGTATCGTTGCTTTAAAGACATTATATACGCTATTAGTCAGGGATATGAAACATACATGGAACAGCCACATTAACATCTTATTTAGTTCGTTTCCGCGACTTAAAACAAAGTGCCAGAACCTTTGTCAAAATTTTTTTTTTATGGTTGGATAGTCATATTCATTCAGAAATAATGAAATATTATCGATGAATATTCGTTAACTTAAGCTCAAATCACAAGTTTAATATGTAGAACTAATTTTAAAAAAATGATGACGTTTGTGGTATAATGAAGAATAAGGTGGGTAGCATTCCTTTGTTCTTAACAGTAGAATTACCGTTGTATATTCCATCAACATAAAGATTCTCCTATTGAAGCGTCGCAAGAGGTGAATAAATATATATTGTAAGGGACCAATGTGTAATTCATTATTTGTTCTTTAATCATATTTTTCGAAGGATCCTTTCACCTTCGGAGTTGATGATTGGAGTGACATACCTTCTGGAATTGAGAAATATTTCCTCGAATTCCATAAACTGAGAAAAAGACTTCATACTCAAACCCTACTATACCTACATATCGTATTCAAAGTCAAACGGAAATGAAACACAGAATGAGACAAGCACTAATTAAATAAATCAGAATTTCGACTGAAACATCTTCGCTAGCCAAGGGTTTCTGATCCGCACCGCTACTCACGTTCGTGAAAAGCGGTGCGGATCAGAAACCCTTGGCTAGCGAAGATGCGACTGAAACTTCTTGCACAACAATGGCATCAACTGAAATTGCTACAAACATTGATAATTTTACTGAAAGTTTAAATAATACTGAAATGGAGAGTAACAATATTACAGTTGCCATGACTTCCGTTACCGTAGCAACAACTGATGCCATGACCACAGTTTCTCCCTGCTTGTTCACTCCAAACACGAACAACACGGAAAACCAATGGATAAAGATTCAGAACATCTGGGGTGGTACACATACTATTGAACATCAGTGGGAGGATGGTGACAGTATTAACATTTCAGTCCGTGCTCGCGATATCATAAACAACACCAAGGTTGCTTCCAGACTTGTAAGCTTTGACTCATCGCCTCCGTACTCAAGTGAAGCGGTATTCTCGAAAAATAAAGGTAACAGAACATATTCCAGCAGGTGTGTGATCGGGAATTTATAAGTTTTTAACTAATTTTGTGAATAATACTTTAGAAATAAAGTTTTGCAAATCATTGAAAAAAGGACTGTTTAATCTAAAATACTTTTGTGTTAGATTTGAAACGTGTTTTGAAGGACATTTCTAATTATTGTACATGCGCAATTCAAAATACAAAAGCAGTATAACATTTTGCTTACATATTTCTATAAGCAAATATATTTACTTCTTGATTCACAAGTGTACGTATAAGAGCATCAGACAAGCACAGTGGAGTCCGACAAGAACAATGGCGACTGATAAACACACTAAGGAATGGAGGGATACGAGGAAGGGTACATCATCAACGACCCGATTCAGGTTACAGCCATTATTTAATACAGCCCTTTATACATTGAATATATTAACTTGTTAGCGATTAAGTTGAATAATTACTGGATAGTTAACTCTATGTTGCAGGCGGCTGACTGCACAGACTCTGAGAATGCTACTGCATCCCCATGGGTGACTGCTTTAACATAGACATGGAGTTTGACTTTAACAACTGTTGGCTGGCCATTGACAAACCTCTGTTGTCCAATGCGTCTTTTTTTATTTGGAGTTGGAGACATTCAATCAAACCATGTTATCTTCCAATGTAACACTTTATGAGGTAACGTGTCTTAAAATAGCCAGTATAATATTTGTCTTTACAGCGGCTCTTTTACATGCATATGAACTGTTGCAAGAACACAATGTGATCATACAAAGCATATTAAGAATACTACTAAGTACTAATAGCTTTTTAACATAATTAATGGACTGACATAAATTATTGTTTTCATGTTTCTAGCTAAACCATCTTACGACATTTGATGGAATTGACGATGGTAAGTAAATTTTGAATATTAATCACTAATTTTCCAGAGATAACACTTTTTGAAAAGAAATTGTTTATATTTCCAATATGCAACTATATTAATGGTTTGTTTGAAGAGTACTAGTTTTTATCTAACAGAAAAAATTATTATCTATGGAGTTATTTTGAAATTTATTTAAACAGTCATTATTATGCTTTCTTTGGTGATTCATGTGGGGTATGAAGATGGCGACATTACAGAAAAAATACATAACCCGCGGTTACGTATTTTTTTCTGCATGATCGCTACCTTCATAACCTGCATAAATCAGCAGAGAAAGCATTTAATTGTTTATATTTACATCTTTCTTTTAACAAACTGATAAATTTATTGTAAAAAGTGAGCGAAATTCACTAAAATATTGTTAATGTACATCAGTACATTAGCTAATAGAAACAGTCAAAATCGTCTCCTGTGGGGTTTTTATAATAATCATCATGATTATTTCGTGCAGTCCGTGATATTTCTTGGGTCCTTTATGTTTCGACTAATTTAAACGAGACGTATAGATATCAGTCCTGTTATTTTCTATAGAGCTATTAATTAACCGTAAGTTTCCGTAAGAAATTGAGGGAATGACACTCGGTAGATGTAAAGATTAATATATGAATATCATTTAAACTTGCAAAAGATTATTTATGCCTAAGCGATGACTGTTCATTTTGTCGCCCTTTATCACTATTGTAATCATATAAGAACCATTTTAACAAGACCTTGGACTTTTGATAGGACGTAACTATCTATTTCTTGCAAATTAAAAATAATGCAAATTTCGAGAGAAATATGCAAAGATTGCGTAGTCTTAGCTCAAAAAGCCAGACCGATTTTGTTGATTTCAAAGAATCATGGCTGAGTGGCCAGCAATGAAATAGACAGGTCTTCGTCACATTATATAAATAGTGCCTGTTTGGGAGGGTAACAGTTGAAATTGACACCCCGAGAAAACCATTGTCAACCGACGCGAAGCGGAGGTTGACAATGGTTTTCGAGGGGTGTCAATTTCAACTGTTATCCTCCCAAACAGGCACTATTTATTTTGTTATACTGAATGTCTTAATTTTAAGAAAATTTTACTGCTTTTATATAGGATTAACGTGAATTCTACAGAGAACCGTACGCGCATAATTTTCGCGCATGTAACATTTTTTAATGTTACCTGTTGCTAAGTGCGTTGCTTACGCTGAGGGTAATAGAAAATATTATTAACTGCGTCTTAACCAATCAGATTTCAGTATTTAACATAAAAGTATAACAATATATAAATAGTGCCTGTTTGGGAGGGTAACATTTAAAATGAACATCCCGAGAAAACTGTTGTCAACCGACGCGAAGCGGAGGTTGACATTGGTTTTCAAGGGGTGTCAATTTCAACTGTTACCCTCACAAACAGCTTCTTCGCTACAGAGGTCCCTCCCCACGACAATATCATTCAGTTCCTTGGCTCCGTCCTCAATCACCCGCTGTGTAAGTATTTATTAGATACCTATAAACTAAAATTAAAATTGTAGAAATGCATACTAGTATTGTTTAAATCAAATAAAAATTTGTTTTTTTTTCTAAAAGGAAGGGCCATCTTTGATAAGTTCTACAGTTGGTCCCTATATGTTACTAGAGTACTGTGAGCTTGGGCAGATGAGAGATTGGCTGGTTGAATACAGATAAAAAGTAAACGATGATCTCATCACGAAGTTCTGTAAATTAATTCAAGGCATATCGAAAGGAATGGATTGTCTGGCAAACAAAGGGGTGAGAAACATATTTATCTTTCTGTTGTTTCTATGAATGATTCCGTTAATGCCTTGAATTTCATGAATTCATCGAGGTTCTGGTGGACATTAATGTGTGTAAGATCTTTATAATAGCCAATACACTCACCCATTCCGACAAAAGAATTTGAGGATAATTAATGAACTCGCAAAAAAGCTCAGCTTATAGAGCAAAGAGAAGTAAACTTTCATTAACATTGCAGTATCTAGGTATTTGCATGACTTCAGATGTCTTAAAACAATTTTCTGTTTTGCAACCATGAGCGTATGACTTAAGACTTCCTATTTTGTCAAAGACATTTAGGATCTGGTTATGTGAAATCGTTTTGTAGATCATTATACTTTATAATTAATTTTGTTGTGATAATGGCTGTACCTAGATTGTACATAAAAGACTTGGCACAAGAAATGTTCTTCTGACATCGCACCTAGTTCGAAAAAAGCAGGATTTGGACCAGGAGAGTGAGGTGAACAAGAGAACTGGCAAGGTAAGCAGTGTTGAAAAAGGACTATGTGCGGTATGGTCAAATATCTGCCCCCGATTTTAACCAATTTTTAAATAGTATCATATAAAAATAAAATATTCACAAATTATTGTATAGATGATGCCTATAACTATAATAATGATTTTAGTCATCATTGCTCTTTCGCTGTGTATCTATGACGTCATCTAAATGGCCCAATTCCCGCAAATTTGCAAACAAATGAAAATATTCTCATTTTTGCTCTATATTTTGCATTCGGAAGTATAGAGCGCAGGTCTGCTCAAGTGCGATTTTAACATATGTTTTTCTTCAGATAGTTATACACATTATACTAAAATATGGTACTTGAGCAAGCCTGCGCTCGATGTTTCCCAGTCGAAAAACCATCGGAAAACACCCATATTTTGCTACAAAACATCAATTTATCAAAATAATGCAATATTCATGACGTCATTTCTACCTTATGACGTCACTGTGGTGATTACCTTTTACACCTTTATTTCCAATATGATTTTAACTATCTTTCACCTTATTTTAAAGCTCTTTCTAAAACTTTGATTTTGGGGGGCAAACATTGCATAAAACCGCACTTAGTCCTTTATAAACATAGCATCAATACTTGTTCCCTGTTGCTACTGTGGTTAGTATGTTCTCTAACAACTTCCAGAATAGAAAACCTACGAAATGGCTGGCTCCAGAATGCTTCGAGTCTATGCAAAACTGTACCTCAATGAGTGACGTGTGGGCTTTTGGTGTCGTTATATGGGAAACATTCAGTTCTGGTTGGTATGAAGATAAAACACTTATCTTATATTGACAAACTTTAACGCAATTATCTAAAGGACAGAACCCATATCCTGGAATTGATGCAAAAATCGTTCCAATGAAAGTAAAGGACGGGTATAGAATGAGCGGGCCAGAATTTTGTTCAGAACCGTAAGTTTATAGTGTATGAAAGGTAAGAATGAATTACTTTGAATTTTGCCGTTTGGTCCCTGATTGAAAAAATATAATATCATTATTGATTTTAAAGTCATGTATCACTAATGGGAAGATGTTTGGCAATAAAGTCTGAGGATCGACCAACATTTACCCACATCTAACACTGCTTGACAGCTATCAGGACGCAGTGTATCCATGTTATTACGATAAACCAGACTTGGATTATATTGAAATTAAACAGGATTAAACCGTTATTTAAATAATATTACTATTATCTCGCTTTTGTCTGTCTTTGCAATTGTTTTTTCATAATGTATAAGATAATTTTTTATGATAAATCATGTTATGTAACAAGACACTTATTATATAATCCTGTTGATATTTTTGAAATTTGATACAAAATATATCACAATCTTGCCATTGAAGCTTTTACATTTTATGTTCGAGATAAATCTCCTGGATGCCTAGCCGTAATGTGTTTTTTCTCCTCTTTTTCCTTTCATCTTAAAACTACAAAAAATCACATCACCCACGCTATGGGGGTGTCTGTCTCTTTAGCTAGTGGAGCTGCCATAGGGGAATCCTAGGACTATGAGTGTGTGGTATCAAGAATAGAACATGGCAAAAACCCTGCCATAGTTATAGGTATTGGACACTAAAATGGAGAGGAAAGAGTAGTTCACAATAGTCTGAACATATAGTCATCTGTTTTAATTTCAATCTAGAACAACAATATTATGCTAAAAATGATTTTTTTTTTAAGTATTTGTTTTCAATCGACGGATTTTTAAAAAGAAAAACTAATGGACGAACAACTAATTTATCAATGCAAACTTCTACTTAAACAAGTTTTCTTTTTGCAATCTTTGGTTGATACCCTATTAGCTGAAAAAAGATTTGTTTAAAACGCTTATTTCTATGACAATAAATACAAGATTGTATAACTTCATTGATATGCTTTATTACGTAATTTTTGTTTACAATATTATTGTATCTGGTATGTTTGATAAGAGAGTAAATGGTAAATAATAGTAACGAAGGAACAGTTGAAAGCTACAAAATACACAACAATAGAATCCCTGCATAGTTTTTGAGTGTTCAAAGAGTATATTCGTAAACAAAATGTACATTCATTTATCTGTAAATCAAAATCGAAAATCGGAATCGACAATTGAAACTGCAGTATGTGGAACACTGATTTACAATGATTTGGGATTTCGTCCCAGAAACAGAAAAAAGGTTTATTTTATGTATTCGACGAAAAGTGAAAAAATATAAATGTTAGTACATGTATACTAAAATTAAAAAAAACCATATATATGATACTAGTTATTATCATTAATTTGCAATAATAAAAAAAAATTAATAAAGCTTAGTTTCATAAAATATGGCATTTGTTTTCTTCGCATCAAAAAATAATAATCTTTAAGAAGTTGTCATTTGGACACTTTTCCCCCCTCACTATTGGATCAATCTTGACAATACATGAAAATATGTGCTAAAGCAAATGTTTAAAATACATGTAAATACAAATGGTTTGATATTTTGACAAAATGTGAATTTGATAAAAAAAAATATTGTGTTATAAATAAAACAAGCAATATTTCACCCTGAAGTCAATAGCCAAGCCAAAAAAAATATCGTCCATGAACGCTTATTAAGGAGGAGTCAAATGTTTGATTTTATCAATAACTATACGGTGTCCGCAATCTCATAGTCACACGGGTACCGTGCATCGTAATAGCTGTCCAGCAGTGTTACAATGTTGGTGAACGTCGGTCGATCCTTAGGTTTGGTTGCCCAGCATTTTCCCATTATTGATCCATGACTGTCAATCAGGAAATAACAATTATATAGATATCTTAAATTTACTTTAAACGATTAAAAGAATTTACCCATTCATAAACTTACGTTTCTGGACAAAATTCTGGTACTCTCATTCTATACCCGCTCTTTACTTTCATTGGAACGATTTTTGCATCAATTCCTGGATATGGGTTCTGTCCTAGGAATAATTAAGGAAGAAAGCTTTTATTAACTGTGACAAGATTTATAAATTTGTTTTGTAAAAATTGTTTTTGAACAACACTTACCAGTGCTAAATGTCTCCCATATAACGACACCGAAGGCCCACACATCACTCATTGTGGTACAGTTCTGCATAAATTCGTAACATTCCGGAGCGAGCCACTTCATAGGTTTTCGATTCTAAAAATTTACATTTGCACTTGAGAACGTACAAACCAAGGAAGGAAAGCTTTAAAAAGACGGTGAATTACATTAAGTTTTATTTTGCTTACCTTGCCACCCTTCTTGTCTACCTCGTTCTTTACTTCTTCCGGTGTCGGTCCAAACCCTGCTATTTTTGGAACTAGGCGTGAGGTCAGAAAAACATTTCTTGTAGCAAGTCGTTTATGAACAATCTAGGTTAAGCAATCAATATTATATGAAGCATTTTGCATTCATATGTCCCATTGTCTTTGTCTATGATAACAAAAGATTCAAATTTGTAACCTTTAGTCCAAAGCACTATGTTTCATGAATACTATTTTAATATTAAATCGTACAATTGCTGAAAACTATAAAAATATAATCAATTTTATGCAAACATGGGTCTAAATACGTTTTGATAACCTCCAAAAGAAAATTTTACTATAATGAAAAAGCCTCAACATCGATAAGCAGTTTGTTCTTACCCCTTTGATCGCCAAACACTCCATTCCTCTTGCTATTCCTTGGACCAGTTTACAGAACTCCGTTATCAGTTCATCGTTCACTTTATTTCTGTGTTCAATCAGCCAATCTCTCATCGGTCCCAGCTCACAGTACTCCAGTAACATATAGGGACCAACTGTAGAAAAAAGGTTTTAAAATCAGGTTTTATCAAAGATGACCCCTTCCTTTTAGCAAAAAACCAAGTTACTTTTTATTTGATTTAAACAATAAGCATTTAAAAACTTTCAGTTTTAGTTTTTAGGGATATGAATCTAGTTAATGCTTACATAGTGGGTGATTGAGGACGGAGCCGAGAAACTGAATGATATTGTCGTGGGGCGGGACCTCTGTAGCGAAGAAGCTTATCTTTGCCTGTAGGACCAGACGATCCTCCTCAGTGTGGTCCTCTGTGAAACAAGACAAGTTATTGTGACGTCATCGATAAAATAAGTAAACCACACTTTGAAGATTTTATAGAATATATTTGGGGGATTAATTAATGATTGCTCGTAATCGGAAAACAAAATCGACAAAATCTAGTTGCAACGAAAATATAATTATGAAATATAGAATTACTATGCACTTAACAAGCTTGGGACCAGTTTTCGCAGAGTGCCATTTTCCGCCAGTGCATTGCTACGTTATTTCATCAAAAGATAAATATATATACGAGAAATTACTTAATATTCACTGGAGAAATACTACTCGAATAGAACTTGTCGCACGCTACAACAGTTTTGTATGGACCAGGTAATTGCACATGTATATAATCTAATCTCTCTATATTAAACAAATGAAGAAAATTACTTTTTCCAACATGTTATTAAAAAGCATTTAGAGAATTAAATTTCTGAATGAGCAATATTTTAAGAAAAGGCTGAACGAAACCAAATTCATGCAAAATCAATGATAAACAGAATACGGCATTTTATGAACCTTTGAGAATTTTTGCCACCGCCATATCCTTTTTGCAAATCTTCGCTAGGTAGATATCGGCAAAGTCTCCGGATTTTAACTTTCCCTTCAGGTCAATATCGTCAAATCCATACAACCATCCTTCGTTTTCAGAGAACACCGTTTTACCAAAGTCGTAGATGTCCTCGTCTTGGAACCGACCACTGTAAAACCCTGTTTGCTGTTAAATAAAACAAAAATTCAGATCAACATGGTTTGACTGCAAAAACAATCAGTTTTGTATGAAAAAAGTATATATATATATATATATATATATATATATATATATATATATATATATATATATATATATATATATATATGTATATTGCATATCATTTTTTAGACTGTAGTAATTTTCCTACTGCAGAAACTTTTTATGGAAGCCTAACTGACCACAAAATGATACACCTGACCAATCTATGCTACTAAACAATTGTTTATCGACGACACTGCATCACAGTTTGTTTAAATAAACCATTGCTACGAATTGACGTCTTATATACATAACGTGAATTAATAAATCTTAACATTAATGATAATTTATATCAATGTTTTGTTTTTATTGATAGACATACAGAACGTGGAAGGTCATTTACATCATACACCCCCCCCCCCCAAAAAAAAACCCCTCTCTGCCTCTGTCTCTGTCTCAAACAAGCACAACTGCATGCACGCGCACGCACGCATACTTTGTACCTACCCTTCTCAAACCCTGCATCAAGGTCACCGGTCTCTTGAGGTACATGGTCAGTCTCCGCTTTGTTTCCGGCTTCACGTGTCCATTTCTCCAGAGGATGACGAAGATAACAATAATTCCTAGTAAAATGGCGATCACTGAAAGACACAACACATTCTAAGATACTAATAAATGGGTGTAATGATATTTCATTTTTCTACAGGATATAAAGAAACACGTTTATAAAATAAAAATAGTTTTCTTTTGTGCTTTTGTTTGTGTTGAATAATCATGAAGTGTTTTAATGTTTAGGTTTAAAATTGTTCAACATACTTTAATTTGCTCTTGATATATGTACATATAAACCATATTTATATCATTTATTTTACTAAACGTTTGGTGTTATATTTGTACCTGCGCTGACAGCTGCAATCATAGCTATAGGGATGTAAGCTGCCGTTTTAAAGTTCAATTTGCTCACAATGGGACTTGCGATTCCCGAACTATTTGAAATGACTTCGATACAGAATTCTTTTCCGGATTCCAGATTTGTTATTTCTAACTCGTTTCTATCTGTAGGGAGGGTGATTTCCTTTGGGGGCTTGGATTTATCGCAGTCGGTATACAGGAATATTGAAATGTAGGAGACCCTGTAACAGGACGGGACGGTGTCCCACGTAAGCTTGATCCCGATCCCTAAATCTTCGCTCTTCAAATTTGTGATCCCTGAACCTGTACAAGCCAATTAAAGCATACTGTTACCGCTCAGTGGTATGGACTTTCAATCTGGTAATAATTGCAGATGTGGGTTACAATGGAAATCAAACTCAACAATTTATAATATAAAGTTGCAAGAGTTGCAAGAGTACAATATCGCTAAGATATGTACTGTGGTTTCATCAATATTCATTGAATACCAATTTTCGTTGAGTTCGTTGTTAATTTTATTCATAAAATTAAGTGTTTATTGAACTGCAATTTCTACTAACAATTTGTATTGATATGGTCGTTGGCCACAAATTTACGCGTATCCTTAAAACTGTGATTTTGACTTTATCCACGAAAATTGATATGCTTAAATACTAATGAAACCACAGTACGATAATCCATCTCTATCAAAAATATTTCAGAAATAGGCTGATTTCACAATGCATTGTACTGTCTTGATTTGTGAATCGAAGTCGATAAGAATAATTGTGGTTTCATTAATATTCAAGGATATCAATTTTCGTGGATAAAGTGAAAATCACAGTTTCAAGGATACGTAAATTCCTGGCCAATGACCCTATCAATACAAACTGGAAGTAGAAAATGAACTTCAATGAACATTTAAATTCATGGTTAAACTTGAAAACGAAATCCACGAAAATTGGTATTCAACGAATATTGATGACACCACGTTATTCCACGAAAATTGGTATTCAACGAATATCGATGACACCACGTTATTTGATGAATCATTATTACTAGTAATACACAATTCTGTTGATTTCTGGTTAGTTCCTGCATTTTATAAATGCCTTGCACATAATTGATAATGTCAGATATTATAAATCGCTTATCTTAAAAATGAAGAATGATAGGTATTTCACTTACTGTCGTCAATTCCATCAAATGACGTAAGATGGTTCAGCTAGAAATATAGACAATCATAAAGGGCATAACTTTGCAAAATATTAAGAATTTCAGTTTGTGAAATCATTTTGTTCATGTGAAAGTTGCTAAATAAGTAGAAGAAACGAATAGATCAAGACATGTAACATGTACCTTATAACGTGTTACATTGGAAGATAACATGGCTTGATTGAATGCCTCGAGTTCCAAAATTAAAGACGCATTGGACAATAGAGGTTTGTCAATGGCCAGCCAACAGTTGTTAAAGTCAAACTCCATGTCTATGTTAAAGCAGTCACCCATGGGGATGCAGTAGCATTTCGACGGATCTGTGCAGTCAGCAGCCTGCAAAACAGAGACAACTGTCCAGTAATCACTATACTTTATCGTTAACAAGTTTATGTATTTATCACAGCTGTAACCTGAATTGGGTCGTTGATGAAGTACCCTTCCTCGTGTATCTGTCCACTCGCTAGTGTGTTTATTAGTCGCCATTGTACTTGTCGGACACCACTGTGCTTGTCTGATGCTCTTGTTCGTACACTAGTCAATCAACAAATAAAAGTTTTGTGTTTGCTTATATAAATATAATAAATTAAGCATGATATTACTGTGTTATTGAAATCTGTATTTAGAACTGCTAACAATGAGGAATATAATTTAGCAGCATTTACTTATTTTCATTAAGAAATATTTCCGATCAAAGCTGTTTATTGCGCAAAAAATATATATCAGAAAAGCTATGCTCAATAAGTTTCAGTATTTGTACATAAGAGAAAAAGGTTGAACCTGCTGGAAAATTCGAATGTTCTGTTGCCTGTATTTTTCGAGAATACCGCTTCACTTGAGTACGGGGGCGATGAGTCAAAGCTTACAAGTCTGGAAGCAACCTTGGTGTTGTTTACAATATCGCGAGCACGGACTGAAATGTTAATACTGTCACCATCTTCCCAATGATGTACAATAGTATGTGTACCACCCGAGATGTTCTGAATCCTTATCCATTGGTTTTCTGGGTTGTCCATGTTTGGAGTAGGCAAGCAGGGGGAACCTGTAATCACGGCACCAGTTGTTGCTACGGTAACGGAAGTCATAGCGACAGTACTACTGTTATTATCTGTTTCGGTATTATTTAAACTTTCAGTGAAGTTATCAATGTTTGTAGCAATTTCAGTTGATACTATTGCTGTGTAAGGAGTTTCAGTCGAAATCCTGATTCCATTAGTGCTTGTTTCATTCTGTGTTTCATTTCCAGTTGACTTTGAATACGATATGTAAGTATAGTAGTACTCAAATTCTGTTATTCCATTCACGTGTTTCACGGCAGAGATGGTTCTCTTTCCATCATGGTCATCATAAAAAGTTTTAACTTTCTTCACGATTTCGTCTTTTAAATCCTCCACGTTGCCGCCTCGAAACTGAATTGGAAAATCCTCTACAGGGAGCAAGAAATGGTTGTCGATGTGAAACGAATTCTCAAAGTAATCTACCCACGTCACTTGCACGGAAGAGCATTGAGATTGCCAGTTATAATTGCTCTCTTTCTCCGCGCTGGATACATGGAAGTTGTTTTCTTCAGTTGTTGTGATAGTAGAGTTTGGGTCATATATGACGATCTGCCTGGCAAATTCTGAATTATTTGCTTTATCCGTGACTTGTAGAATTACAGAGTAAATGCCCGAATCTGGCGGAGTAAACTCGGGGAACGGAAGACTAGACTCGTTTCTCTCCTCTCGATAGAACGGGTTCCTCGGAGCTTCCTCTGTCAGGGTATGAGTATGGAGTCTTTTCCTCAGTTTATGGAATTCAAGAAAATATTTCTCTATTCCAGAAGGTATGTCACTCCAATCATCAACGCCAAAGGTGAAAGGATCCTTTAAATGAAATGGAAAAAAATTACTGATCCGTACGTTTTATTTTATTACTGTACATTTACATCTATATCAAAGCTTAAGCAATTTTAATAATAGTTAGGCCCTGTTCGCCAGGCCTTGACCATCGTTAATATCCTAGTATAAAGAAGCCCAAACATCGAAAAACGCTATACGGAAAACCGCCCAAATCAACAATTGTCTGTCATTATACAGAACATGTTGTCTGGCGGGCTTTACTTTTCTCTATTATTCTTCCACACTATTATACCTTGGATGCATCAAGTGGGATTTTCAAAGGAACACCATCTGTTGTGGAGCAGTTGTTGGTGTAAGAACAGTGTTTAGGCTTAGTGAAGTCAAACATGAATTTTATATGCGTCTTGGTAATGGACCGATTGAAACTCTCCCGCGTGTAGAAATGACCATTGTGCCAGAGATCCCTGTAACCGCCGGTTTCAACAACGGCTTCAATAGTTAAACTAAAAATTAAAATTTATCGTAAGAAATGAAATTTCCAGGCATCTATACATCTATGTAAAAAGGAGTGTGTACTCAGTGTATACATTTTGATTTTATTAAAAAAGAATTGAAGTTTTTTCAGAATGATTTTCATTTCGGTTTTTAACTTGCTTTTTTGTTTTGTTTTGTTTTTTTTTTTTTGGGGGGGGGGGGTTGTTGTTGTATCAACAGTGACATACGTATCCCCGTCCTCCAAGGTTCTGTCGAATTGGTCATAAGAAATGTGGCACCTGTACACCTCAGTGGACGGTGACGTGTCATTGTAGGACCCGGGGCAGGGGAGGGTCGTGTTCAGACTGACGTCAGTGGTTCCACCTGGAAATAAGTGTAAGAAACTTAAATTATCCAGAAATAGATATACATGTAATACATTGTCTGACTTACGACTGCTTTTAAAACAAAAATCCGTTATATATGGACAAAAATACAAAGCTTGTACGTATTTGTGGTTAATCTCTCTTCCTGTATTATTTTTAAAGCGCTAAGCATAGCTCAGCGCTTTATTGTCGTTAGACTTCTATTTCCGGTGCAAGGAATAACTGCCCTCTATGAGCAGAAATATACATAATTTAAACTGGTAAGAGGTATAGGGAACCAGTTATCTGGGTGACGGAAATGGCCGAGTAGATACGATTGGTTTGCGGGGCTTACGTACATCAGCACGGGATGCTATGCAGTGATGAAAAAATATAGTGTATTCAGAAGCTAAAATATAGAAAAATAAAATCGATTTTTGCAAGAAAATGTCAAAAACTGTGATAAATTACTGTTCAAAAGGTATAATTTGTGATTTTAACATATCTTTTTTCAGGCAAGTATCCATATACAAGTCGTGTTCAGCTTTAATTCACATCATCTTCAGAAAGTAACATATATTTAAAGAAATCTGGCCTTCGATACTTTAAATTGATATTCATTAAACATAAACCAAAATTTCAATAAGACTCATTTCCGCCTACGCTTGCACACAGTAAATTTTCTTAGAACCAAGCTAGGTTAGCGCTTTTCAGTACTTTCTATACTTTGATTTTTTTTGGATAGTTCCATTGAATTAAACATCAAAATCGATATAAATATAAATTTAAAACAAAACTGAATTCAGTCTTTTTAAATGAACAATTAACTGTAGATAGTTAAGTCCATACTTCCTCCTCGACCGATTTTTGAGAGAATAACACGGCCGTGCGCTGATAAGATTCCAAGAGCTGAGCCGTTGATGTAAGACGGCGGGTAGGGAATGTTGGGATTGTAGATTGCCTCGAAATCAATCAGGAAGTAGTTGTAACTCTTCCGGTCCACCCACAGTAATTCAAAGCTAGAGAAAGCGTCGGCGTTGTATTGGTACAGCTGACGATTTTCTGATCTCTTTACGTTCTTTAGCGTGGCGTTAAATCTTGATAACGTTGCCGTTTGCGGACTTTCCACTAAAAGGAAACAATTCATCGTTTGTGAGAATTGCTCTATTTTTTATGTATGTATTTTTTTATAGATTGTATCACATACTTACTTTGAAGACAGGATGCTCCACTGAATCCTTCATCACAAATGCAAGAGCTACCGTTACATGTCCCGGGGAAACAAGGTTGTAAATGCGAACACGTGACCGCTAAAATATCAATATACAACTAATTAGGTTCTAGACGTTTCAACAAGACAAATGATGAATTTGAGTGTTTTAAGATTATTTCTTGAGATTTGAGAGGTAGTTCAGGTTATGCAGACAATCAAATAAATTAATAACAAGAATCAAAAAGTCACCGTTGCTTGATTTCTAATCCTTTTTGCCATAACAGATGGAGGATTTTCATGGTTGGTTTAAAACATTATGTTTTAAATTTTATGAATGTCCGGTCTGTTTGATTTGGTACATATGACACGCGCCGAAAACAACACTAAATGCAACATACGTTCTTGGCAATTATTTCCTCCAACTATAGAAGGACAGGAACATTGGTTCGGAGCAACACAGGTTCCCCCATTGGCACACGGAGGGTTACATATCGCTGGAAGAAGAAATTCCAATTAAATTTTGTACATATTGATCTACTTGTCAAAGAAATATAAGATTCAAAAAGCATCGTTCAATTCTTACGGGTCTCGCAGTTAGAGCCAATGTAGCCGGGGCAGCAGACGGGCGAGATATCGTAAACTGATATACGTCTGTATCCACTCGAGGTACTGTAACATGTGTGTATACAGTTATAAGTTCTAAAATGGCACTCATGGAGTGGAGGAATGCACTAAATGGTCTGATACAAACGGTTTCTCTTTTGATTTATTGCAATGCCCTTTATGATCATGCAGTGCAAGGAACCACAGGAGAAAACAGGTGAGAGAGTTTTAAGACATGCAGGACTTCGTTTTGAAACTGATGAAATGATCGACGAGGTTCAAATACTTAGTATTAAATTACTCTTGAAATATTTTTAATGTGAACTCGAAATTAATAGTTTAGAAATTAATGCATTAAAATTGATAAAAACAACAACAACATAGGTAAACAACAGTGTGTTTCCTATTCAAATGTTAACAAGGAATACGTAGTTAAGGGTAAAAAATTGTTTTATTTTGGTATCTTTTGAATTAAGAGCTGAACTGGTCAGCCAAAAGGTTCCCCGTGACAGATCTCAAATACACTAAATACACTTTATATTGTTATTTATACATCAAAGTTTGGGGTAGCATCATAAAATGGTAGGACCTTGATTGGCTCAATTATTAGTAACGAATAAGAAATGTACATTCCTAAACAGAATTATCTATATTATCTAGTCATGAATTGCAGAAGTACTGCAGAAAAATTAAAGCTCAATTGGGTCTGTTATGTAAACGTCTAATTACAAGCGGAAAAGAACAAGATAAAAATGAATAAAAGTTAAAACCGAAATGATTTCTTCCGCATTTAATGTCAACACGCCGGAAAAAAAGCACTTCTTGTTTAACTTGGCATTATATTAATATCAAAATAAGATGCTTGTTGAATTATGAAATACCAAAATGAGATTATTGTATACAAGTACTAAGTCAATGGAATTTTTGCTACCTACCACCACCATAGAAACGACGAGGCGCAGTAATGCTGTGCTGCATAATACATGGTTTTCTTTGTACATTTTTTCCTGAAAATGCAATTATAAAATTATTGTCAATGCGAAAGAATTGAATTGCTGAACTGCACCTTTTCTTTAATAGTTGTATATGGCATCACTTAATCTATATTAGGGGTTATTTTTTGCGCTGTGTTATTTTCGCTCCTCTTGAAAACAGTTTCGCCCTGTCTTGAATTCGTCAGGTCGCCCAGACATAGTTATATTTTAAAAGAGATAATTTGAAACCCAAGAATTCGTCAAGTCTTAAATTTGCCAGTTATGAAGGCAAAGGAGCGAAAATAAAATGGGGGCGAATATTTCCATGCATACTGTAAATAACATTGGAATTGGTCACTGGGATATAAAAATTTCATGTTCATATTAATATCTTTTTAATATGCTCTTTCCGAAAAAAAAGAAGAAAAACACTGTAAAAATGCATTAGACTTCAATACTTTCTGACCCCGCTGTGACCAATATTTTCAAATCACTGAACGCAGTCCTCAACCAACTGAAATCCTTCCAGAAAAAGAACATAGATTTGAGGTCAATACCCAGACTTGAGGCTAAGTAATGACTTAAAGAAAGTTGGTGACGGTTGGGCTTGATACGGTGCAAGGCTATAACTGACCTATGGACGAGTGCAAGGTGAGGCCAATAGGTCACACACGGTACCATATACATTTTAGGGGTTCATTTATTTCCTTGAATTGACAAAACGATATCTTTAACTTTTTTATAGGATATAAATGATGCATTTGCTTCTTAACTCTCCTTTCCATAGGGAAATGTGTTTTCGACCAATGAAATAAAATATTCGATTTACTAGTAATTATTCCAAGAAAGGGGTAATAATAAAGTAATAAAGTGCAATGTCACACACAGACGTTGGGGAAAGAAGTAACGTAGTCTTATGTTCAAATTCCAGTGATAATCCTTCAATTTTACTGAAATGTTTGCATGTCTATTGCTTTCTTGCTTTTTATATCCTAGTGCTACCATTAACAGTACTGATAGATGTTTTTTTTAAACATTTAGAACATGCAAATTACAAAGTATTATAAACTTGTATGCTCTGAAGGTATTGAGTGAAATCTTGGACAATGTTGAAAGATAGCAACAAAGCCTCTTGTTAGGAATTATTGTCTGGTATTAAATTTTCATTTTCTGTCATTAGTTATTCACTTCAAATCATGTCTGCTTGTCTGTCTGACCGTTTCTGTAACATTATATACGGGAAACAGACCGAGTAATCTAATGATCGTCTACCCTTTGTAATTAAAGAGCTGCTATAGTCACGGATTCTTTTTCTTACAGCGCTTTATCAAGTCTTGCTCTTCGCATAAGGCCTATATACGGAGACAGAGTTCTTTTACTAAAGTCTCTTGTCAGTCTGTACGGAACCACGGAATTCCGTTGTCTCCTACTAAAAGATGAAAAATGTTTATAGATTTCTTTTAGGAAAAGATGATAACTGTAAGGATCGGGTGGCTATACACAATGTACATGTATTTGATATCGTAATTTATTTTAAAAAAAATTAGTTTCAATACATTATAAAAGCTAAAATTCAATTACTATAATAAGGATAAAAAAAGACATTAATAACATGAAGGGGAAGTAAGAAAATTCATGTTAAGAAGCAGTTTATCAGGGCAAAAAGCATGAACACGTTGGGTTCCTTATGTATAAAACAGGTAACATAAAATACAGACAATTTACCACTATTTTCTTATTTTCCTTATTGAGGGCAACAGAGTTCAGACAAGTGAATCAAAATAAAATACTGTGTGAGAAAATTTCACATTTTTCGGTTTGTGAAGGTATTTTTTCAATTAGGTATCACTTAAAGAATTTTAAAAACAAAGGCTGTGTTTGAATAAATATTTATTTTAATGGGTGTATTACTCAGAAACTTAAGAAATATTATTGTGAAAATCAGAGCAAGTAACCATCGTCTCCCAATAGAGGTTGGTCGATGAAATAGTTTCCACGGCAGGAAAGAGTTTGGAATTTGTGTAGTACTGTGGTTTCATTAATATTCAAGGGTATCAATTTTCGTGGATAAAGTGAAAATCACAGTTTCAAGGATATGTAAATTCGTGGCCAATGTCCCCATCAATACAAAATATTAATAGAAATTGCATTTCGATGAACATTTAATTTCATGGATCAACTTAAAAACGAAATCCATGAAAATTGGTATTCAACGAAAATTGGTGAAACCACAGTACATGGTGATGGACAAAATTCAAATTGGAGACGTGTTTAGAAAGTTATTAAATATTGGCAATTCAGATTTTTTCGCAAGGAAATATTGTGTCCAACAACCAAAAATTGTTACGTTCTATTATATTTTTTGTCAAACTCCATTTTTTTATTTCTTTTAAAACGTTGTTTTTTTTTTAATACTTAATTAAATTTTCTTCACAACATGATCTTTATATGTCTTAGGAGTGAGAGCGTCAAGGTAGAGTTTCGGGAAAACCGCTTGGTAGGAATAGGGCAGGAATTTCCTCTTTAATTCTTTTTTTCCGGATGTTGTTCATTAAAAATATGTGTTTCTCAAAAACATATTTATACCGGTATAGACACAATGTCATAGACAACTATCTATTCAAGGCATGGCCTAATGGCCATTAGCCACATGTACAACAGTCGTGATACGTACTGTAATATGATTATTAGATAGCAATCAAGGAATTTTTTGTTACGAGTAAAAGGTTAAATTAACATACTAGGTATTCTTAATAGGGTATCGTCATTATTGAAATTTTTAATAATTAAAAAATAAATATTTATTTTTAGAGACTTTGACTAGTTGTTTTTGTTTTGTTGAAACCCTTTCGATAACAGAATTCTTTAAATGAAACAAGCTCCTAAATAAACTTTATTTTTGGTTATTGTATCATTTTACAAAATATTTTCCGTAAAAATTTGAAAATATAAATGAAGTTGATTCTTCCAATAGGACAATATATCGCTCTATATCTTCTTCAAACTACAACAAATGCAATCAACACAGGAAAATTTGTACACGTATGATCATGATTTAACTGTATACAACCAACACGATTATTGGTAACGCAAATATTTGTTTTCAATAATATACTTACATGATCATATATTTAAAAATGGCAAATGCTTTTTTAAGTTTTGTCGATTGATTGCTGATAAATATGTTGTTATTTTTATTATAATGATAATTTGTTCCCCATGTTCCGTTCCGATGGTTACAGAACCAGGCCCGAAAATATGCCAAGATTTCAGTGAATGGGGTACGCTGTCATTAAAAGAGAAATTCTATTTTTAAGCGGTTTTACCAACAAAGGAAATTGGATCGGATTGAATTTTAAAATTACCATTGAAAATTACAAGTCAACAATATTTCCAGAGGGTGAGGTGGTCTTACCAGGGCCGGGGGTCTCACCAATGCTTGTTTTTTTATTTTTTAATTACGAGGATATATATACATTTGGGGAGGGTCTTTACTACAAACTCGGGCCTGGTCATGTTGCATTCAAAATCGGGACACCAGTGATGACGCAGCTGTAAAAATTATGAAATAAAGGAAAACTCCCATAACGAAACTATAAATGACGTTTTAAATGGATGGCACTTTACGAATTAATGAGTGTTTTCCCCATCAAATTTCATAAGTTAAGAACTGTCTTTAAATTATGCAATTGTATTCCATTGCATTGAAACGTCCTGGTAATTTATAGATAATAGTAAACGCCCCTTTTGAAATATTATCGTCACGTGATCTAGCAAGCTTAATGCATCTAGCAAATTCATCACAAAGTCAAAGAATAATTTAATTTCCCGCTAATACCAGTCTATTAGATGTATATCTTATCATACCGCTATCTCGGTCTGATTTTCTATACAGCAAAAATACAATTAGATATTTCCATTTTCCAGTGTATTAGTGATAACGCACGAGGAATCGATGTTGTTACGTATAGTTCAATACATTGCATTTTGTTCGCCCAGATCTACAGTATACAAGAAAATCTTTTTTTTTCTTCAGTACAAAATTAAAGTAAACCTAATATTTTTGGTGTTCTTAGTCAAATTACGTGAATTTGTTGCGTTCTTACTACACGTACAGTGAATGATAAATACATAAATTGTTGATTATCTCAGTATAAAAAGCTTCCTATCTTCCATTTGAGAAAAGTTTCCCTTGTTTTCAACAAAATATCATCCCTTTTCTTTCAGGGTTGTAAAGGGAAGTTTTTTTGTCACACGCCAAACCTGATGATATTGAATCATTCTATGAAAATCTTAACAAATTGTAAATATACAAAAGTATATTCATAAAAGAAAATTTAAAAAAAATTTTAAAAAATCTAATCAATCAAGCAGCATTGTTATAATTGACAATTATTTTCCTCATGATGGTTTTATACACAATGTATGTTATTTAGGATATCTTACGTGCGATATCATTTTGCGTCTTAACAAATTAAACATATAAAGGTTTAAATTATTAATTATGTAGATTACCCAAACTTTAAGATTATAAACAAACTACAAAACATTTCAAGCAAACATTAATATTAATGCTCTTCATGTTCCAATGATTTTCAAACAGTCACTTAATCAGTTTATTTATAAATAATAAAATTTCTTTTCGTAATTATTTTTGTCAATATGTAGTTAGTTTCTGTGTTAATACCGCAGCAGAATTTGTTAATATTACTATATTAGTCATAGTCATTTTCGTCACCCATTTTAAGATTTAAACTATTATACTTCTAAGTAGTGCAGTGTTAATTAATGAAATTAATGATGCGAATTTATATGTTTTATTCTCCCGAAAAAAAAAATCATTCTTATTTTCACATTGTATATAATAGCTGATACCCCGTAAAGTTGCACCACTTTATTAACCAACCACTATTTACACAAATATTACCTACATATTTATATTGGTAACTGAATTTACGTAGGCGATAAATAAGTACAAGTAATTAAAGAAACTTACGACTCTAAGACATGCGGCCAAAATCCAAGAAGAACTGCTAAGATAGCGTAAACAAGCACACACCGATCCATTTCACAGAGTCCGATAGCTGGGGATTTCGATTGGTTTATATGAGTTTACAGCAGGAAGTGTATACCCAAAATTCCAGGTGTACCATTGAAATCTTTCGTTCGATCTTTACGTACTATTTAGCATTGTACGAGGTTTAATTACAGAGACAACAATACTTATACCAATTACATGTACATAATATTATCATGGATCTGGTTCGTGATTGCTTTTTTTGCGTGGCTTAAATTCCGTGTGTAGTTTTTCCACATGAAATACATCTGAGACGCAACTAAGTTTGTCCGTGGTAGGCTTGAATGAAAGATAAAATAGATTTATGAAAAACTCTGTTTCTTTTCTTCGAATGGAAGCATCGTCAGAAAAAAGAGACGAAAACTTCATCAGCAAGTGAATAGAGCAGTAATGAAAAACATTCAGTAGTACATTATTACAGCTGATTTCTCTATTCACTGAAACAAAAATCACATGCGGACTTGGAGGAAGGAGGGAGTCCGAACTAGAAAATTTAAACTTCATAGTCTCGGACATCCTCCAACGGCGACCCCCGCCCTCGGAAAATTTTCTGGATAATAATATTTAAAATTAAAAACAGTTTATATATAGATAAAATACGCGTTCAACATCATTAAATCTATCTTGAATCTGTTTGTTGTTTTTTTTAAATAAAGGAGCCTTTTTAGAATGGTAATATGAGAGAGAGAGAGAGAGAGAGAGAGAGAGAGAGAGAGAGAGCAGTAATTGGATTCGAAATTCAACTACTACTAGTATACTTGTAGTTATGTTACTCAAAACTTTCCAAATTCTGATAACTGAAATATTAATGCATCTGACGCATCACACATGAAAAGACTGGTTATTTGAGCCATTTTCGAGAAAAGAAACTCAAAAATAATTTTAAAAAACAATACTAGTACTATTCAAATTTTTCTTATCAAAACATTATTGTTTTTTATTAAAAAATTATCTTCAAAAAAAAATCGACACTTATTTTTATTCATTCCCCAGATAAAACTCCCATCGTTTCTTTGGCGGGGAGAGGAGTGACCAGTTTCCTTGTTTGTGTCCTTCAATGTGCACACTTTATTTTAGGAGGGGGGGGGGGGAGAATTTCTAACTGTGCGTGTTTTAAAGGCATAGCATCTTGCAATGAAATCAGAAAAAGCCAAATGCCTAGCTTCATTATCCTCCATGTGTTCAGATTCTTGTATCGCAAATAAACCCGTTGTATAGCAATGTACAACAATGTACAAATCTGACAAGTAGGCCCCCAAAAGCTCATTTTTCTGAACCCGTTGAAGTGTGTATTAGATACATTTTATGAGTACGCATTTAAAATCTTTAGATGCCATTGTTAAGAATTTCGTGCTTTGCATATTATCATTGATTTTAAATTATAAGGAGACTTCCTGAACAATTTGGTTATAAAGTGTGGGTCTCCTAAGTGTGTCTGGCCTACTTGGTTAAAGAACAATGACTCGCAAACATGTATGTTCAAAAAAATGCGTCGGGTATTCACACAAGTAATAAGTTCAGAACACCAGGGCATTTTATATTATTCCCCATTGTACAAGTTAAGTATGAGAACATCATTACCAATATAATTCCATCAGGCCATTTTTTTATTAGTTGCTTTTTAAGACTACCCCCCCCCCCCCCCCAAATCGGGTCGTTAGGTCGAAAAAAAAACCCACACTCACATTTTCACACGAATTTAAAGATGCGATACCTCTTTTGAAGCTTGTTAAAATATCATTTTCTCATATTTTAATCATGCCAATGTTTTCAAATGAATGATATGATAGTTTGGCCAAATCGATTCACCTAATTCACAAACATTTTTTTTCAAATTTCTTGAAAATTTGGGTCGGTCGGTCTTGAAAAACAACGAATAAAAATGGCCTCACTGGCTTTATTTTGTTAAAGTCTATATACAACAAAGAAAATAATAGGCCAATGGTGAATGATGAAGAGTAAAGGGGTAATTAGAAACCAAATGTAGAAATACCAATCGTGCACATTTTGAATTCGGCATTAAAATGGTTTCACAAGATAAAGATTAACAGATATCTCAAAGTCTTAAGCCCTTTGAAATATAGCCTTGATATGATGCTTAATTTAGCGGGACTCGGTCGATATATAACACAAACCTTTTTATGAAATAATAATAGTGCATTACATATACAAAGAAACTTATCTTGGTGTTAGTATATAACAAGTCCTTTCATTATCATGCATATTTTCGTTATGGTTGGAATATTAATATGAATGTAAAAAAAGTTGTCTATGAAATTTTTAACACAATGAAAAAGATTTTCAAAGCTTAGTGCCCCCCACCCCCCCCCCCAAAAAAAAAATGTACGTTGTCTATAGCTAAAATATTGCAGTGGCGTCGGAAGCAACTTGAAAAGGGGGCTAGACTTGGTATGTTTACGTCTAACTTTGCAAATAAAATAAGGAGGGGCTAAGCCCCCCCCCCCCCCCAAAGAGCGGTTCCGACGCCTATGATTTGAGTACATGTATTTTTTCAATTTATTCAAACTGGACACATAATTATAAATAAATATTTTGATCAGGTGTCATATATGTCACCTTATCATCAACTGTGTTTCATCCTCAATCTGTACAATGTTGAAAATTCCATTCGATGCACATACATGTAGTTCCCTTTTGGGATGTTGATATACTTTCCCAGAAAGATATAATCAAATCTCTGCATTTCACAAAAAAAAAATCTTAGTCGTGTTTTTTACTCAATTTGAGAAAAAACTTAAGATCAATTACGAGAAAAGATCTCGTTATTACGAGTTAATTATCTCGTAATTACGAGAAAAGATCTCGTTTTTACGAGATAATTAACTCGTAATTACGAAATCTTTTCTCGTAATAACGAGTTAATTAACTCGTTATAACGAGATCTTTTCTCGTAATAACGAGATAAAAATATTTTTTTATGTACGTGGCCCTATTCGTCTTTCGTATCCCACTCTTCGTGTTTATCATTTTTTTTAAATTTTGCATAAAGATACGAAAACATACATGGCTACGATGTTCCTTTTTGATTTTGTTTTTTGGTTATGTTATATTAAAATTCATTCTCTTCAAAATTCATTATTACTACTGCTTCTTAAAACACTCCAAATTCGCTGATTTATACACTGGGCCAATTGTCGGCTTCGTGATGAAAACGTAGATGATTTGAGTATTTTATTTCTTTCATTTATTGACATATTAACAACTACTGTATAATTAAACAAGAGGCCCACTGGCCTCAATGGTCACCTGAGTCCTATAGGCTGACTTAAGTATATATGTCATACGACCAACCAACCAACACCCCCCCCCTCCGCCTCCGGGGCCACAAAAATTCTTCTCTCGAGAACATTTTGAATTCAAATAATAGAAGACAGTCTTATTAATTCTCTTTTGTATCCACTCTTCATTCAATGTCAGAATATTTACACCCCTTCAGAGACTGAACTCTTGCCGAAAAGCTTAACTTTGTCAGTTTCATTCTCTCCTCAAAATGTGTATTAATCTTTTATTCACATTCAACAGCAGAAGAAAGTCTGAGAAATTAAGACGGTATAAATATGAAATCATTATACTATAATAGATGTTTTAGACTTGACGCCGTTTTAATATTTTTGAGATATTTTCTGATATAAAAAAAATAAATGATTGATATCAATAATTCGAATTATTGATATCAGAAAATAATTCTTGATATCAAAAAATAATTCTTGATATCAAAAAATCTATTTTGTGATATAAGAAAATAATTTGTTGATATCACAAATTCGAATTCTTGATATCAGAAAATAATTCTTGATATCAAAAAATCTATTTTGTGATATAAGAAAATACTTTTTTGATATCACAAATTCGAATTCTTGATATCAGAAAATAATTCTTGATATCAACAAATAGTTCCTGATATCAAAAAATCTATTTTGTAATATCAGAAAATAATTTTTTGATATCACAAATTCGAATTCTTGATTTCAAAGAACAATGGCTGAGTGGCCAGCAATGAAATAGACAGGTCTTCGTCACATTATATAAATAGTGCCTGTTTGGGGGGGGGGGGTAACATTTAAAATTGACATCCCGAGAAAACTGTTGTCAACCGACGCGAAGCGGAGGTTGACATTGGTTTTCAAGGGGTGTCAATTTCAACTGTTACCCTCACAAACAGCTTCTTCGCTACAGAGGTCCCTCCCCACGACAATATCATTCAGTTCCTTGGCTCCGTCCTCAATCACCCACTATGTAAGTATTGAATAGATACCTATAAACTAAAATTAAAATTGTAGAAATGCATACTAGTATTGTTTAAATCAAATAAAAATTAGCTTGGTTTTTTTCTAAAAGGAAGGGCCATCTTTGATAAACCTTGTGTTCTACAGTTGGTCCCTATATGTTACTAGAGTACTGTGAGCTTGGGCAGATGAGAGATTGGCTGGTTGAATACAGATAAAAAGTAAACGATGATCTCATCACGAAGTTCTGTAAATTAATTCAAGGCATATCGAAAGGAATGGATTGTCTGGCAAACAAAGGGGTGAGAAACATGTTTATCTTTCTGTTGTTTCTATGAATGACTCCGTTAATGCCTTGAATTTTATGCATTTATCGAGGTTCTGGTGGACATTAATGTGTGTAAGGTCTTAATAATAGCTAATACACTCATTCAGTCCGACAAAAGAAATTGAGGCTAATTGTTGAACTCACAAAAAAGCTCAGCTTACAGACCAAAGAGAAATAAATTTCCAATTACATTGCAGTATCTGGGTATTTGCATGACTTCAGATGTCTCAAAACAATTTTCTGTTCTGCAGCCATGAGGGTATACTTTAAAAGGGTATATTTTAAAGTCATGTATCACTAATGGGAAGATGTTGGGCAATAAAGCCTGAGGATCGACCAACATTTACCCACATCGTAACACTGCTTGACAGCTATCAGGACGCAGTGTATCCATGTTATTACGATAATCCAGACTTGGATTATATTGAAATTAAACAGGATTAAATCGTTATTTAAATAATATTACTATTATCTCGCTTTTGTCTTTCTTTGCAAGTGTTTTTCATAATGTATAAGATAATGTTTTATGATAAATCATGTTATGTAACAAGACACTAATTATATAATCCTGTTGCTATTTTTATACCCGCACTTTCTAAAGAAAGTTCGGGTATATTGTTGTTACCCTGTTCCGTCCGTCCGTCCGTCCGTCTGTCCGTCCGTCTGTCACGTTTTATTTTCTCAAACTGCTCTTACATCTTATAAACCAGCAAACTGAACTCTTGGAGTTTGATTTGGGGTATCATGTTGTTTTGTAAAAAGGTGTCAAAAATTCTCTGTTAGTCATGGGGGTCAAATAATTGGTAAAAAATGACGTTTTTTCACAAAAAACCTTCTTCCTCGAACTCCTCCTACAATTTCAACAGTAGTCAAATTTTTTTTTTGGAATATGTTTTAGGGTATCCTATAGATGCGCAATAAGGTTTCGGAATTTTCAATTTTGTCCTGGGGGTCATTTAATGGCTGAAAAATGACGTGTTTTTTTTTTTTACAAAAAAACTGGTTTCAAAAACGTCATTTTTTTTGGCACTAGCCAAATGATCTTCTAGAATATGATTGGGGGTGTCATATTGAAGTGTGATCAGGTTCCAGAATTTTTTTTTTATTAAGGGGATCAGTGGGCAACAAAAAATGACGTTTTTTGGCAAAAAAAGTATTGTTCCCAGAACTCCTCTTACAACTTTTGGAGTAGCTACGTCATCTCTTGGGATATAATTGGGGCTGTCCTATAGATGTGCAATAAGGTTTTAAAAATTTAATTTCATCCAGGGAGCCAAAAAGTAGCAGAAAATTGACGTTTATCACTAAAAAAAACCCCATAGATCTCAGAACTCCTCTTATGATTTAATGGATAGACACATCATATCTTTGGATATGATAGGGACTGTTCTATAGATGTGCAGTAAGGTTTTAAAAGTTTAAATTTCATCCAGGGAGTTAAAAAGTAGCAGAAAATTGCATTAATCACTCCAAAAACAGAGATCCTAGACCTCCTCTTATGATTTAATGGATAGACACATCATATCTTGGGATATGATAGGAACTGTTCCATAGATGTGCATTACGGTTTTGAAAAATTAGATTTAACCCTGAGGCCCATCACCTACATACCTTTTGATGCCCTTTAAGGATCAAGAATATATATGGTTAAGGGGTGGGGATATCAACCGTTTTCGAGATATTCGTGCACTTCCTGTTCGAGGGGGGTCACGACCACCCCCGGGGCCCATGACCTACATACCGTTTGATGCCCCTTGACACAAGGAACAAGAATATATATGGTTTAAGGGTGGGGATCTCAACTGTTTTGAAGATATTAAAGGACTTGCTGTTTGAGGGGGTCAGGACCACCCACAGGGCCCATGACCTACATAACATTTGATGCCCCTTGACATCAGAAACATGAATATATATGGTTTAGGGGTCATGATTATAACAGTTTCTGAGATATATGGTAATTTCAAATTCCGGGGGGGGGATGACCCCAGGGGTCAGATCTAATAAACCCTATATATTGCCAGTAACAGTCAATATATGATTATGAAAACCCTATATTATTATCTTTGTCCGTTTTCAAGTTACCATTTACAATAGAGTCTATGATTCTTCCTACAAGGTTCAATGTTAGACCCCACACCCTTTTGACCCCCCCCCCCCCCACCCCCGAAAAGTGGTTGTCTAACGCAAAATGAGAAAAATCAAACCAGGGTCCACAACTAGATATGCAGGCCTATCATATCCTAGAGTTTTGTACAATTCTGTTCAGCCATCTCTGAGAAACAAGTTCAGAGAGGGAAAGAAGAAGACGAAGAATAATAATACATGTATTAAGAACCGTACAAAAACAATAAGCCTCCAAATTTAATTCGGGAGACTTAATAATAAAGATTAAATAGAGATAGGATCATCAAACATCAATAATTTAAAGATAATTGACAATTTCTGATTCTAAGGGGGTCAGGATGACCCCTTAGGGTCATGGCTTACATGCCATAATGATCTGATGCGCCATGACCTAAGGAGGAATAATATCTTTGGATTAAGGTGGGGGTCTCAATGGTTTTTATGATATTTGATAATTTCAGGTAGAGCAATTGGTATCATGACCTACATACCATCTGAAATACCTTGAACAAAGAAACGATAATATAATATGTACATGATATATGATTCAATTTAAGAACCCAGATACATGTGTAGATCAATCATCTATGTTTTGTAATACTTCCTATGTATATATACATGTATTAGTTTGAGTTTTGTTCCATACTATTCATGTTCATGGCTGTAGTATGGCTTAGTCTTATTTTAAATTACATTAAAAAATTGTCAAATGTATGACTTTGAACCCCCACCCCCAAACAAACTCAAATATAAACTGCCCCCCCCCCTTAATTGAAGAATGATCTATTAAAATCAAAATATAATTTGGGTGTCTAAAAACTTTTATAAACTGGTAAAAAATGTTATTCTTAAAATAAAAATTAAATTACACCTTGTATAATTGACAGATGATTTATTGAGATATGATCAGAGGTCATATTTTTACCTTGGGATCAATAACTAGTATTCATTGACAAGTTAAAATTATGTTTATACTCCACATTCACCCCCCCCCCCCCAACGTACCTGGTTCTAAAGATTCAGTCTTCTTAATACATTCTTACATGTGTACAGTAGCAAATTTTAAATCATTTCTTGATTGCTAAAGACAACACATGTGGGTCATTAATGCACTTTACACCATCTGATGCATCATAATGATTAAAAGATATTTTGTATTTTCTTGTTTCGTGGGGTCAGAACATCCCATAAGGTCATGACCTACATTGTATTTGATGCATTATAATACATTAAGAAAGAAATACTCCTTACTTCCTATTATAACTCATATAAAAATGATAAGTGTCTACACTTATATACTTACATGAAATACACAAATTTGATACAAAATTGTTTATACAGGGTCAATATGGGGCAATAGTGCAAGTCTGACAAATGAAAAAAATAACTTTTGCAATTAAAGGACAAAAACTTTACAAATGCGATAGGATAGGTAACGATGATAAGCTTATTCAAAAATTAAAAGATGACACAGTATGCTGTCAAAGGGAGATCACATTTAGAAAGTTAAAGTAGAACTTATGTATGCTGGCATCTCATTATATTGTGCTACTGCTACTACATGTATTATGCTTACCTATATTGGTCAACATCATAATGATAATCCAATTAAAACACAATAATGAATTCCTTAGCTGATCTTTACTAATCCTTTTCTGCATATGGAAAACACGTACATACATGAACAAATCTAATCGAAGAGCTGGGTAAAACCCGCTAATGAGACCTGCAGACCTGTGTTGTGAACGTAACTTCAGACAAAGATCAGTTATTTGTAACATGCGTGTATTTTTATGACCTATTCTTCGAATCCAATTGCACAATTTTATTAGGTAAATAACAGCTTTAAGGGGGTGCAGACACCTGCATATTGTGATGTATATATACTAGCTTGCTATTGAGACAAACAATAAAGTATATCAAATATTAATTAAATATTAACCCCCCCAAATAATGTTACCTAACATTGAAGCGCAATTGGTTAGAAAGTTACATGTCTGTAAGAGCATTGGGGTCCAAGGTGTATTTTTGGTAATTTTACTATTGATATAAATGAATTTTCGTTGGGGGGGGGGGTATGAACCCCTCACTCCCACCCGGGCCCTTCTCTTAATCTGTGCACACGATGATATACATGTAGGCACACAGAAGCAAATCTAAAACCGGCAAAATTTTGTTTGTAATAATTATATAGACCATTATACTTTCTATGACATGAAATGTTAAAATTATTGATTAAATGAAAATTCACTGCAAACAGTTCAACCCCAAATTGCACATAAAGTGCTGCTCATGTGTATTATCATATGGGAAGGGATCTCATCCTTCAGTTATGAAAATAATAGTTTTTAAATGTATTACCGGAGCTTGCATGTGGCCTTCATTTTTATTTAAACTGAAGATTCCATCTTGTAAAAAATAATAAAAGAAAATAGAGGTAAATATTTTTTTTACATGTATTATATAGATAGTAGATTTGTGCTGAGGTCCAAATACTGTTTCACTTTCGGTTTGTCTGAGTAACTGTATAGGAGAGCTAATTAAAATCAACTCCCAAAACTGATTTTTTTTCTAAGTATTTGTTTTCGATCGATGAATTTTTAAAAAGAAAAAACAACAGCGAATTATCAATGCAAACTTCTACTTAAACAGGTTTTCTTTTTGCAATCTTTGGTTGATACACTATTCGCTGAGAAAAATATTGTTTGAAACGTTTATTTCTATGAAAATAAAATACATGATTGTATAACTTCATTGATATGCTTTATTAAGTAATTATTGTTTACAATATGATTGTCTCCGGTATGTTTGATAAGAGAGTAAATAGTAAATAATAGTAACGAAGGAACATTAAAAGCTTAAAAAAACACACACACAACAATAGAATCCCTGCATAGTTTTTGAGTGTTCAAAGAGTATATTCGTAAACAAAATGTACATTCATTTATCTGTAAATCAAAATCGTAAATCGGAATCGACAACTGAAACTGCAGTATGTGGAACACTGATTTACAATGATTTGGGATTTCGTCCCAGAAACAGAAAAAAGGTTTATTTTATGTATTCGACGAAAAGTGAAAAAATATAAATGTTAGTACATGTATACTAAAATAAAAAAAACCATATATATGAAACATGTTATTATCATTAATTTGCAATCATAAATACAAAATAATATAAAAAAATATTAATAAAGCTTAGTTTCATAAAATATGGCATTTGTTATCTTCGCATCAACAAATAATAATCTTTAAGAAGTTGTCATTGTGACACTTTAATTTTCCTCACTATTGGATCAATATTGACAATACATAAAAATATGTGCTAAAGCAAATGTTTAAAATACATGTAAATACAAACGGTTTGATATTTTGACAAAATGTGAATTTGATAAAAAAAAAAATATTGTGTTATAAATAAAACAAGCAATATTTCACCCTGAAGTCAATAGCCAAGCCAAAAAAATATCGTTAATGAACACTCATTAAGGAGGAGTCAAATGTTGGATTTTATCAATAACTATACGGTGTCCGCAATCTCATAGTCACACGGATACCGCGCATCGTAATAGCTGTCCAGCAGTGTTACAATGTTGGTGAACGTCGGTCGATCCTTCGGTTTGGTTGCCCAGCATTTTTCCATTATTGATCCATGACTGTCAATCAGGAAATGAAAATTATATAAATATCTTAAATTTACTTAAAACGATTTTAAGAATTTACCCTCTCATACACTTACGTTTCTGGACAAAACTCTGGTACACTCATTCTATACCCGCTCTTTACTTTCATTGGAACGATTTTCGCATCCATTCCAGGATATGGGTTCTGTCCTATAAAAAAAATCACGAAAAAAGCTTTCATTAACTGTGTCAAGATATATAAATTTGTTTTGTAGAAACTGTTATAAAACAACACTAACCAGTGCTAAATGTCTCCCATATAACAACACCGAAGGCCCACACATCACTCATTGTGGTACAGTTCTGCATAAATTCGTAACATTCCGGAGCGAGCCACTTCATAGGTTTTCGATTCTGAAAATACACAGTTGCACTTAAGAACATACTAAGCAAGGAAGGAATGCTTGAAAAAGATTACATATAGTTTTTCTATATTGATTACCTTGCCACCCTTCTTGTCTACCTCGTTCTTTCCTTCTTCCGGTGTCGGTCCAAAGCCTGCTATTTTTGGAACTAGGCGTGAGGTCAGAAGAACATTTCTTGTAGCAAGTCTTTTATGAACAATCTAGGTTAAGCAATTAATACCACAGATGAAGCATTTTGCATAACTGTCTATATTTATATATTCCATGGTCTTTGTCTATGATAACACAACGAATCAATTTTGTAACATATAGTCCAAAGCATCATGTTTAATCAATGACTATTTTAATATTAAATCGTACAAATGTTAAAAATTATATAAATAATCATTAAGGAATCATTCTTTGAACCATATTTAACCATAATATATATTTTTTTTCAAGTTCGAATCCTAATATGCCGAGCTAATATCAGTTCATAAAACTCTAATTCCTGTGTTGCATTTTGATGATATGAATAACATGCGTCTTAATAGCAAACATGGGTCTAAATACGTTTTGATTACCTCTTAAAGAAAATTTTACAAGAATAAAAAAACCCTCACATTGATAAGCAGTTTGTTCTTACCCCTTTGATCGCTAAACACTCCATTCCTTTTGCTATTCCTTGGACCAGTTTACAAAACTCCGTAATCAGTTCATCGTTCACTTTATTTCTGTGTTCAACCAGCCAATCTCTCATCGGCCCCAGCTCACAGTATTCCAGTAACATATAGGGACCAACTGTGGTAATCAAGGTTAAAATCAGGTTATATCAAAGAATTAAAGCCCCCCTCCTTTTTGCAAAAAAACCAATGTACTATTTCATTTAAATAATTAGCATTTCTAAATTTTTTAGATTAAGGTATATGAATCCAATTAATGCTTACATAGTGGGTGATTGAGGACGGAGCCGAGGAACTGAATAATATTGTCGTGGGGCGGGACCTCTGTAGCGAAGAAGCTGATCTTTGCCTGGAGGACCAGACGATCCTCCTCAGTGTGGTCCTCTGTGAAACAAGACAAGTTATTGTGACGTCATCGATAAAATAAGAAAAACACTTTTCGAAGATTTATTGAATATAAATAAAACTTTGATAAACTGTCAATTTTTTTTTGGAGGGGGATTAATTATTGAATGTTCGTATTCTGAAAACAAAATCGACAAAATCTAATTTATATATATATATATACATATATATATATCTCAATTAGATTTTGTTGATTTTGTATATATATATAATTATGAAATACAGTGCACTATATACTGGCTTTTCTCTTTTGAGAAGTGGACAGGCATAGCCTACATCCACTATGCCTGTCCACATAGCCTACATCCACTACAATCAATTTAATTCTCTTAATGTATTTGAACAACATATTGAAAAAAGTAATTATCTATCTTAAGAGACGTTATAATTTTCTTTAGGTACTTAATATAGAGAGGTTGATATAAACATGTGCAATTATTTATGATTTACTGTTGAATAAACGTAAATAAATATAACATGGTCTATTTATGAGTGTACTGACGTTCGACCAGTTCTCGCCAAGTACCATTGATCACCAGTGAGTTGTTAAGTAATTTTTCGTATATATTTTTGTTTTGATGAAATAACGTAACAATGCACCGGCGAGAAACGGTACCCGGTGAGAACTAGTCGCACGCTAGTATATATTCTCTTTTGAGAAGTGGACAGGCATAGTGGATGTAGGCTATGTGGACAGGCATAGAATATTTTAAGAAAAGCATAAACAAAACCAACTTCATGCAAAATCAATTATAAACAAAAAAAGGCATTCTTTCAACCTTTGAGAATTTTGGCCACCGCCATATCCTTTTTGCAAATCTTTGCTAGGTAGATATCGGCAAATCCTCCGGATTTTAATTTTCCCTTCAGGTCAATATCGTCAAATCCATACAACCATCCTTCGTTTTCAGAGAACACCATTTTACCAAAGTCGTAGATGTCCTCGTCTTGGAACCGACCACTGTAAAACCCTGTTTGCTGTTAAATAAAACAAAAATTCAGATCAACATGGTTTGACTGCAAAAGCAATCAGTTTTGTATGAAAAAAGTTTATATATATATATTTTTTTTTTATAAAATGCATATCATTTTTTAGACTGTAGTAATTTTCCTAATGCAGAAACTTTTTTATGGAAGCCTAACTGACCACAAAATGATGAACCTGACCAATCTATGTTACTAAACAATTGTTTATCGACGACACAGCATCACAATTTGTTTTAATAAACCTTTGCTACGAATTGATGTCTTATATACATAACGTAAATTAATAAATCTTAACATTAATGATAATTTATATCAATGTTTTGTTTCTATTGATAGACATACAGAACGTGGTAGGTCATTTACATCATACACCCCCCAAAAATCCCGCTCTCTGCCTCTGTCTCTGTCTCAAACAAGCGCAACTGCATGCACGCGCACGCACGCATACTTTGTACCTACCCTTCTCAAACCCTGCATCAAGGTCACCGGTCTCTTGAGGTACATGGTCAGTCTCCGCTTTGTTTCCGGCTTCACGTGTCCGTTTCTCCAGAGGATGACGAAGATAACAATAATTCCTAGTAAAATGGCAATCACTGAAAGGCACAACACATTCTAAGAGATACTAATAAATGGATGTAATGATATTTCATTTTTCTACAGGATATAAAGAAATACGTTTATAAAATAAAAATACCATATTTATATCATTTATTTCAACAAACTTTCGGTGTTTTATTCGTACCTGCACTGACAGCCGCAATCATAGCTATAGGGATGTTAGCTGCCGTTTTAAAGGTCAATTTGCTCACAATGGGACTTGCGATTCCCGAACTATTTGAAATGACCTCGATACAGAATTCTTTTCCGGATTCCAGATTTGTTATTTCTAACTCGTTTCTATCTGTAGGGAGGGATATTTCCTTTGGGGGCTTGGATTTATCGCAGTCGGTATACAGGAATATTGAGATGTAGGAGACTTTGTAACAGGACGGGACGGTGTCCCACGTAAGCTTGATCCCGATCCCTAAATCTTCGCTCTTCAAATTTGTGATCCCTGAACCTGTAAAAGTCAATTAAAGCATACTGTTACCGCTCAGTTGTATGGACTTTCAATCTGGTTATTATTGCAGATATGGGTTACAATGGAAATCAAACTCAACAATTTATGATATTAAGTTGCAAGAGTTGCAAGAGTGCAACATCGCTAAGATATGTACTGTGGTTTCATTAATATTCATTGAATACCAATTTTCGTTGAGTTCGTTGTTAATTTTATCCATGAAATTAAGTGTTTATTGAACTGCAATTTCTACTCACAATTTGTATTAATATGGTCGTTGGCCACAAATTTACGCGTATCCTTGAAACTGTGACTTTGACTTTATCCACGAAAATTGATATGCTTAAATACTAATGAAACCACAGAATGATAATCCATCTCCATCAAACAGATTTCAGAAATAGGCTAATTTCACACTGCATTGTACAGTCTTGATTTGTGAACCGAAGTCGATAAGAATTATTTGATGAATCATTATTACTAGTAATACATAATTCTGTTGATTTCTGGTAAATTTTTGCATGTATAAATGCCTTGCACATAATTGATAATGTCAGATATTATAAATTGCTTATCTTAAATAAGAAGAATGATAGGTATTTCACTTACTGTCGTCAATTCCATCAAATGACGTTAGATGGTTCAGCTAGAAATACAGACAATCATAATTATATATAAATATTAGAATTTCAGTTTGTGAGATCATTTTGTTCATGTGATAGTTGATAAATAAGTAAAAGAAACGGATAGATCAAGACATGTACCATGTACCTTATAACGTGTTACATTGGAGGATAACATGGCTTGATTGAATGCCTCGAGTTCCAATATTAAAGACGCATTGGACAATAGAGGTTTGTCAATGGCCAGCCAACAGTTGTTAAAGTCAAACTCCATGTCTATGTTAAAGCAGTCACCCATGGGGATGCAATAGCATTTCTCAGAGTCTATGCAGTCAGTCGCCTGCAACATAGAAACAACCATCCAGTAATCACTCTCTTTCATCTTTAATAAGTTAATGTGTTCAATTTATACAGAGCTGTAATGATTAATGGCTGTAACCTGAATCGGGTCGTTGATGAAGTACCCTTCCTCGTGTATCTGTCCATTCGTTAGTGTGTTTATCAGTCGCCATTGTACTTGTCGGACTCCACTGTGCTTGTCTGATGCTCTTGTTCGTACACTATTGAATCAACAAAACTTATGCTTATATAAGATAAGTGTGATATCATTGTTATTGAATTCTGTATTTAGCATTGCTAAATATGAGCAGAATATTTTTAACAGTATTTACCCATTCTAATTAAGAAATACTTCCGATCAAAAAGTCGTTTATTGCGCAATAAATATACTAGTAAAACTCTGCTTAATTGAATGTTTTGATATTTGCACTTAAAAGGAAAAGGTTGAACCTGCTAGAAAATACGAATGTTCTGTTGCCTGTATTTTTCGAGAATACTGCTTCACTTGAGTACGGGGGTGATGAGTCAAAGCTTACAAGTCTGGAGGCAATCTTGGTGTTGTTTACGATATCGCGGGCACGGACTGAAATATTTATACTGTCACCATCCTCCCACTGATGTACAATAGTATGTGTACCACCCGAGATGTTCTGAATCTTTATCCATTGGTTTTCTGTGTTCCCCGTGTTTGGAGTAGGCAAACAAGGGGAACCTGTGGTCACGGCACCAGTTGTTGCTACGGTAACGGAAGTCAGGGCGACAGTACTACTGTTATTATCTGTTTCGGTATTATTTAAACTTTCAGTGAAGTTATCAATGTTTGTAGCAATTTCAGTTGATACTATTGCTGTGTAAGGAGTTTCAGTCGAAATCATGATTCCATTAGTGCTTGTTTCATTCTGTGTTTCATTTCCGGTTGACGTTGAATACGATATGTAAGTATAGTAGAACTCAAATTCTGTTATTCCATTCACGTGTTTCACGGCAGAGGTGGTTCTCTTTCCATCATGGTCATCATAAAAAGTTTTAACTTTCTTCACGATTTCGTCTTTTAATTCCTCCACGTTGCCGCCTCGAAACTGAGTTGGAAACTCCTCTACAGGGAGCAAGAAATGGTTGTCGATGTGAAACGAATTTTGAAAGTAGTTTTCCCACGTGACTCGCACGGTAGAGCATCTGGATTGCCAGTTATAATTGCTTTCTTTCTCCGCGCTGGATACATGGAAGTTGTTTTCTTCAGTTGTTGTGATAGTAGAGTTTGGGTCATATATGACGATCTGTCTGGCAAATTCTGAATTATTTGCTTTATCCGTGACTTGTAGAATTACGGAGTAAATGCCCGAATCTGGCGGAGTAAACTCGGGAAAAGGAAGACTGGATTCATTTCTCGCCTCTCGATAGAATGGGTTCATCGGAGCTTCCTCCGTAAGGGTTTGAGTATGGAGTCTTTTTTTCATTCGATGGAATTCGAGGAAATATTTCTCAATTCCAGAAGGTATGTCACTCCAATCATCAACGCCAATGGTGAAAGGATCCTTTAAATGAAATAAAAAAATTAATAACTGTGTCCGTACCTTTTATTTCAATGATTACTCTACATTTACATTTATATCAAAGCATAAATAATTTTAAGAATAGTTAGGTCCTGTTCGCCAGACTTAGACCATCGTTGATATATAACGAAGTTCAAACATCGAGAAATCGCTATACAGAAAACCCTTCAAACCAACAATTGTCTGTCATGATACAGAACATGTCTGGTGGGCTTTATTTTTTCACACTATTATACCTTGGATGCATCAAGTGGGATTTTGAGAGGAACATCATCTATTGTGGAGCAATTGTTGGTGTAAGAACAGTGTTTAGGCTTAGAGAAGTCAAACATAAAGTTGATATGCGTCTTGATAATGGACCGATTGAAATTCTCCCGCGTGTAGAACTGACCATTGTGCCAGAGATCTCTGTAACCACCGGTTTCAACAACGGCTTCAATGGTTAAACTAAAAAAAACATAAGCTAATGAAATTTTCAGACATCTCTACACATAGGTAAAAATGATTGTGAACTCAGTTCAATTATTTTAAAACAGAATTAAAGATTTTCAAAATAATTTTTTTTTATCTTTTCGGGGGGGGGGGGGGGTATGGCTGTATTAACATTTGCATACTTATCGCCGTCCTCCAAGGTTCTGTCGAATTGGTCATAAGAAATGTGGCACCTGTACACCTCAGTGGACGGTGACGTGTCACTGTAGGATACGGGGCACGGGAGGGTCGTGTTCAGACTGACGTCAGTGGTTCCACCTGGAAATCAATGTAAGAAACTTAAATCTTACAGAGATACATCGGCAGTAATTAGAAATAGATATACATTTGATACAGTGTTTGACTAACGGCTGTTTTAAAGACAAAAAATCCGTTATATATGTACAAAATATAAAGCTTGTACGAATTTGTGGTGAATCTCTCTTCCTGTATTATTATTTTTTGGATAGTTATATTGAATTAAACTTCAAAATCGATATAAAAATATATATTTTAAACAAAACTGATTTCAATCTTTTTAAATGAACAATTAACTGTAGATAGTTAAGTTCGTACTTCCTCCGCGACCGATTTTTGAGAGAATAATCCGGCTGTGCGCTGATAGGATGCCAAAAGCTGAGCCGTTGATGTAAGAGGGCGGGTAGGGAATGTTGGGATTGTAGACTGCCTCGAAATCAATCAGGAAGTAGTTGTAACTCTTCCGGCCTACCCACAGTAATTCAAAGCTAGAGAAAGCGTCGGCGTTATATTGGTACAGCTGGCGATTATCTGATCTCTTGACGTTCTTTAGGGTGGCGTTAAATCTTGACAACGTTGCCGTTGCCGGACTTTCCACTAAAAAGAAACAATTCATCGTGTGTGAGAATTGCTCTAATTTCTATGTATGTATTTTTGTATAGATTGTATCACATACTTACTTTGAAGACAGGATGCTCCACTGAATCCTTCATCACAAATGCAAGAGCTACCGTTACATGTCCCGGGGAAACAAGGTTTTAAATGCGAACACGTGACCGCTAAAATATCAATATACAACTAATTGTTAGGTTCTAGACTTTTCAGCAAGACAAATGGTGAATATCAGTGTATTAAGATTATTTCTTGAGATTTGAGAGGTAGTTTAAGTTATTCAGACAATCAAATAAATTAATAACAAGAATCAAATAGTCACCGCTGCTTGATTTCCAACCCTTTTTGCCATAACAGATGGAAGATTTTTAAGGCTAGTTTAAAATCGCATGCTTTAAATTTTATGAATGTGCGGTATGTTTGATTTGGTGCAGATGACACGCGCCGAAAACAACACTAAATGCAACATACGTTCTTGGCAATTATTTCCTCCAACTATAGAAGGACAGGAACATTGGTTCGGAGCAACACAGGTTCCCCCATTGGCACACGGAGGGTTACATATAGCTGGAAGAAGAAATTCCAATTAAATATTGTACATATTGATCTACTTGTCAAAGAAATATAGGATTCAAAAAGCATCGTTCAATTCTTACGGGTCTCGCAGTTAGAGCCAATGTAGCCAGGGCAGCAGACGGGCGAGATTTCGTAAACTGATATACGTCTGTATCCACTCGAGGTACTGTAACATGTGTGTATACAGTTATAAGTTCTAAAATGGTACTAATGAATTGAATGAAATGCACTGTTAATCTAAATGGTCTGATACAAACGGTTTCTCTTGTGATTTCTTGCAATGCCCTTTCTGGTCACGCATTGAAAGGAACTACAGGAGAAAACAGGTTAGAGAGCTTTTAGACAGGCATGACTTCGTTTTGAAACTGATGAAATGATCGACGAGTATATTTATAATACTTAGTATTAAATCACTTTTGAAATATTTTTAATGTGAACCCGAAATTAATAGTTTAGAAATTAATGCATTAAAATTGATAAAAAAAAAACCATGAAATATAAAACAACAGTGTGTGTCCTATTCCAATTTTTAGAAGGAATACGTAGTTTAGGGGAAAAATTGTTTTATTTTGGTATCTTTTGAATTAAGAGCTGAACTGGTCAGCCAAAAGGTTCCCCGTGACAGATCTCAAATACACTAAATACGTTATACACTTTATATTGTTATTCATACATCAAAGTTTGGGGTAGCATCATAAAATGGTAGGGCCTTGGTTGGCTCGGTTAATAGTAACGAATAAGTAATGTACATTCCTAAACAGAATTATCTTTTTTACCTAGTCATGAATTGCAGAAGTACTGCAGAAAAATTAAAGCTCAATTGGGTCTGTTATGCAAACGTCCAAAAATGAATAAAAGTAAAAACCCGAAATGATTTCTTCCGCATTTAATGTCAACGAGCCGGAAAAAAACCACTTCTTGTTAAACTTAGCATTATATGAATATTTAAATAAGATGCTTATTGAATTATGAAATACCAAAATGAGATTATTGTATACATGTACTTAATCAAGGGAATTTTTGCTACCTACCACCACCATAGAAACGACGAGGCGCAGTAATGCTGTGCTGCATAATACATGGTTTTCTTTGTACATTTTTTCCTGAAAATGCAATTATATAATTATTGTCAATGCGAAAGAATTGAATTGTTGAACTGCACCTTTTCTTTAATAGTTGTATAGGGCATCACTTAATCTATATACGGGGTTATTTTTTGCCCTGTGTAATTTTTGCTCCTCTTGAAAACAGTTTCGCTCTGTCTCGAATTCGTCAGGTCGCCCAGACATCACACCTCACAGCCTTATTAGCATAATCGGAACCTTTCTGATTTTATATTCACGAAAGAATGAAAAAACCCGAGAAAGTCAAAACTTCGTATATCTCGGGATTTTAACGAGACCAGTCTAACACTCGTGAAAATCGAGAGAGGAGTTTAAATGGAAAACGTAAGTAAAAGTTTTTGTTTCTTATATTGGCAAGCTTTTAAATTATTTAAAGTTGCAGAACAATTGTTTATTAATGTGAAGTCGAAGTTTGGGGTGATTAGCCTTATCTCATTAAATTTTGTTCAGCATGAAACAGTCTGAACAGCAATCCTCGATTTGGCAACAATCTAAAACGTGCTAAGGAGTAGTCATTCGTCGGTAAGAACATACTTACTTACATTGTTAAACTACTCAAAAACTCTTTTAAAAGCATACAATGCATTAAGTCTAGTACACATGTTACAAAAATGTCGATAATTAATGGTCGTTGTGAAATTTGACTTGAAAGACATGTTTTAGTATGAAATGTGTATGCAGGTGTATTATAGTCAGTTTTTACACATATTGTTACGTAGCATACGTTAAAAAAAATATTGTATGTTTTTCCTAGAATATTGAGTTTGTGTCAATCATGCTTTCAGTCATTTCCATACAGAATTTCCTCGACACGTACAATGTACACTGTACATGTGGTTTTGATATCTGTATCTCATTCAAACTGTTAACTTTATGTCTTATTTATCTATTAACGATGAGAGTGTTTATGATTCAAGGGCCTGCATTTGTTATGTAAATATAACATTATACGATTGAGAGTATGAGAGAGAGATAGACTCAGAGAGAGAGAGAGAGAGAGAGAGAGAGAGAGTGTGTGTGTGTGTGTGTGTGTGTGTGTGTGTGTGTGTGTGTGTGTGTGTGTGTGTGTGTGTGTGTGTGTGTGTGTGTGTGTGTGTGTGTGTGTGTGTGTGTGTGTGTGTGTGTGTGTGTGTGTGTAAATACAGTGTACATGTAATTGTTATTGATTGCCTTGCTTCCATGAACCATATATATATATTTCAATAATGCCACATTGCACTAGAAATATTGCTGACAAAGATGTTGAGAGAGATCATAGAGAGAGAGAGAGAGAGAGAGAGAGAGAGAGAGAGAGAGAGAGAGAGAGAGAGAGTATGAAAATCCATAACAAATTTTATAGTTATGTGTCATTTCCCACTTAATGAGTTGTTATAACTGTTATCATGGTAATGTTTTGACTATGTCTCAGAAACTGCATGTGCCCATAAAAAAGTGTAATCTAGGACACACCCTTTTGTTTTGATAATGACAGCATTTAGCTTTGTAATGATAGCTAGTGTATCTTTTTTCTTCTAATCTACAGATTTACCTGCGGTTTCCAGATGATCTGAAGATCGGGATTATAGAAAATATTGTCAATTTGATATTGCTAATGACCCATGCAGTCATGTCTGCTGAAGCCCAAAAGGTACTTCTTTGTCATGTAATAAACTTACAACTTGTCTTCCATATGTACTGTAGATATATTTGGTTTAAGTTGATTGAAAGCCAAGCAAGGTCATCTAAATAGCTACAATGTCTTGTGTAAAAGGGAAAGGTTTATATGGGCATCTTGTTGCAAATCTGCTTGATTATCTGTATTTTAAGGGGTGGGAACCTCTGAAAGGAATACCAGGAGTTTGAAAATATTATAAACTTTAAGAGACGTGTTTTACACTCTCTGAGAAAATGGGATTTGCAGAAATCCCATGAATTTCTTATGCTGTTAATATGTTTTTCAGATTAGTTTTTGTTATTGACGCAATCATATTTTGGTGTACATAGAATGTTGATAGTTGAAACTCATACAGACAATCATATGTTACATAAGTGTTACATAAGTGTTTATGACTTTGATCTTTGTTCAATATATTTAATATCTTTCTGTCCACTGGATATCTAAATATCTTTGAAGTTACACCATTGAAGTTACACATTCATAACATTTATCATGTGTGTGCAGAATTGATTGAGCCAGGTTTCCTGATGTTGTCATATAAGTGATACATTGTACTGCTTTAAAAAGTATATATCACTTGTGACTTACTGGTATATGAGTACATATTTCATTTGTAAAATCATTTGACAAATTTAAAGTGTTTTGTTGTACTGAAATGTTTTTATGGCTTTTAAAATTACTGAAAGTACATGCACATGATGCAACTATCTTTTGACGCTGTATATATAACAAAAAGAAACTGTCAGCTGGGTTTAAAATTAATGGCAAAATGATGTAATACATGTATGTACAATATTAGAAAAGATTACATTGTTAATTAGAATTACACATTCCATAAATAACTTCATTGAATATGTACATGTAAGTATTTGATAAGTGCACAATGTTTGCAAAAATTACATGTAATTCTCTTAACACTTTATGTTTATTCTATTTTAGTTTCCAGACCATGACATTAATGAATATTTCTTGAATGGAATGCATGAGGATTAGAATGGAACCTTATTCTGCCTTTTTACCAACTCACACCATCTTTTCAAGATTTATGGAGCCAACCACAGAAGAATTTGTTCTATACACATCATTCATAACATTCTTATTTATGTTGCATAACTTTAAATGTTACTGGATGAATTGCGTTCACATAATGAATACCAGCAAACTTTTTATCGAGTGCACTTACCGGTAATTTGTACTTTTCCTACCCATCCATCTAACATATGTTTTTATATAACATATTCATATACATGTAACATTTTTGGAAACAGCTATTTTTTTTAAATTGGAATTTAGCCTTACTATTTTATACAAGTTTTTTTAAAGGGACTTGGACACGATCAAAATTTTGTTTTCAATTTCTTTATGCATAAAATGATTTACTTGCACATTTTGAATAATTGACCATAATTTGAATGTTAGAAGTCAAGTTATAAGAGAGATACAGGGGTCAGAATTTATTGTTCTGTAAACAAAGCTCGAGTCTTATGTTTGTTTACAAATAATATAAAGTATGAAATTACCAGTTTTTTGAGAAAATGATTCATAGAAAAGAAGGTAAACTGATTTGATGTGATCATAAATGATATTATTAATAGAAAAAAAGCAACATTTGAATTAAACTTACACCAATAAAACACATATGTAAATAATAACAAGACTTGCGCTTTGTTTACAAAACAAAAAATATTTAATTTTTTATCTTTCTTTTAACTCAGTATTTGACTTTCAAATTTTGACAAAGCATTAAAAATACCCATATCAACCATTCTAAATATTGAAAATGGAAACATAAAATTTTGAATTTTAAGCTCAAATCGTGTCTAAGTCCCTTGAATATACTCTTTTGTATACAAACAGAACAAAAAATACTTAGTTACAATGGGAAATAGACATAATATATATAAAAGTGTCTGATAAAAGGATAGGTCTTATTCTTGAACAGAAGAAATTGACAGAAAAATATTCAGTTTTAGCCATGAAATACAAATATTAATATTTGTTAAGAATATTTTTTAATCTAAATAAGTTATAAAAGTTTTTTTCCCTTTATTCCAATGTTTGGAAACAAATCCAAAATATAATTAAAATTGCTGTACAGTATATCCTATTGATTCCTATAATATATCACTTTAGTTTCTTGAACAGCATGTTTATTACTTTTTTTTCTTAAAATGATGTATACAAGGTCATTAATTTATTTTCATTATATTCAACTAGATACAAATAGGCCTTCTCCAACCTTTTCATTGTTTAAATGGTATGGAGTTTTAATTACCTTTCATATGAAAAATGACATCTAAATCTTAAATTGCTGTACATTATATCCTATCCATCTAATGTATCACTTTATTTATGTTGAACTTCGTGTCTATTAGTATAATGATTTTTTTAGAATGATATGTGCAATTTCATTAATTTATTTTTCATTTTAAGAAAATTCATTTTCAAAAAGATCCCTTACAACCTGTGTATTTTTTCTTCAGTTTACATAACACAGTGTATTAATTGAATGTAGTTGTGTAGATTTATACATGTACCTACAAGCAATATACATTTAATATTCACCGGGTACATGTACCAGCCTACTATATTTGATAAATAAATGTACTTCTTTCATGCCTTTTTCATGCCTTTTACTCATGGTTATATGTATTATTTATAATTAAAATACTTTGAAAACTTTTCTCAATTTATTTATATTAATAAGATTAAGAAACGGACTATAGTTAATGTACGTTTTCAAGAGTTGTCTCTCTTGGGGACAATAATGAATGCTCCCCAGGGTTCATGACCCTGAATATTGAGTAGGCTGTGAGGTGTGACATAGTTATATTTAAAAAGAGATAATTTGAAACCAAAAATATCGTCAAGTCTTAAATTTGCCAGTTATGGAGGCAAAAGGGGCGAAAATAAATTTGGGGCGAATATTTCCATGTATACTGTAAATTGCATTGGAATTTGTCACTGGGATTTAAAAATTTGTTCATATTAATATCTTTTTAATATGCTCTTTTCGGAACCCCCCCCCCTGAAAAAATGCATTAGACTTCAATACTTTCTGACCCGCTGTGACCAATATTTTAAAATCACCCAACACAGTCCTCGACCAACTGAAATCCTTCCAGGAAAAGAACATAGATTTGAGGTCAATATTCAGACTTGAGGCTAAGTAATGACTTAAAGAAAGTTGGTGACGGTAGGGCGGGGTACGGTATAAGGCTTTAACTGACCTATGGACGAGTGCAAGGTCAGGCCAATAGGTCACACACGGTACCATATACATAGGGGTCCATTAATTTCCTTGAATTGACAACACGATATCTTTAACTTTTTGATAAGATATAACTGATGTCGTTGCTTCTTAACCTTCCTTTCTATAGGGAAATGTGTTTTCGACCAATGAAATAAAACATTCGATTTACTAGTAATTATTCCAAGAAAGGGGTAATAATCAAGTAATAATTTAAAACACACAGACGTTGAGGAAAGAAATAACGGAGTTCAATGTTCAAATTCCAGTGTTAATCCTTCAATTTTACTGAAATGTTTGCATGCCTATTGCTTTCTTGCTTTTTATATCTTAATGCTACCATTAACAGTACTGATGGATGTTTTTTTTTAAACATTTAGAACATACAAATTACAAAGTATTATAAACTTATATGCTCTGAAGGTATTGAGTGACATCTTGAACAATGTTGAAAAATAGCAACAAAGCCTCTTGGTAGGAATTATTGTCTGGTATTAATTTTTCATTTTCTGTCATTAGTTATCCACTTTAAATCATGTCTGCTTGTCTGTCTGGACGTTTCTGTAACATTATATACGGAAACAGACCGAGTAATATAATGATCGTCTACCCTTTGTAATTAAGGAGCTGCTATACACAATTTCAATACATTATAAAATCAAAAATTCAATTACCATAATAAGGATAAAAAAGACATTAATGACATGAAAGGGAAGTAAGAAAATTCATATTAGGAAGCAGTTTATCCGGGCAAAAAGCATGATCACGTTTGGGTTCCTTATGTAAAATACAGGTAATATAAAACACAGACAATTTACCAATATTTTCTCATTTTCCTTATTGAGGGCAACAAAGTTCAGACAAGTGAATTAAAATAAAATACTGTCTGAGAAAATTCCACATTTTTCGGTTTGTGAAGGCATTTTTTCAATTAGGTATCACTTAAAGAATTTTAAAAACAAAGGCTGTGTTTGAATAAATATTTATTTTAATGGGTGTATTACTCAGAAACTTAAGAAATATTATTGTGAAAATTAGAGCAAGTAACCATCGTCTCCCAATAGAGGTTGGTCGATGAAATAGTTTCCAGTACAGGAAATACTTTGGAATTTGTGTAGTACATGGTGATGGACAAAATTCAAATTGGAGACGTGTTTAGAAAGTTATTAAATATTGGCAATTCAGATTTTTTTGCAAGGAAATATTGTGTCCAACAACCAAAAATTGTTACGTTCTATTATATTTGTTGTCAAACTCCATTTTTTTATTTCTTTAAAAAACGGTTTTTTTTAATACTTAATTAAATTTTCTTCACAACATGATCTTTATATGTCTTAGGAGTGAGAGCGCCCAGGTAGAGTTTTGGGGAAACCGCTTGGTAGGAATAGGGTAGGAATTTCCTCTTTTATTTTTTTATTTCCGGATGTTGTTTAATAAAAATATGTGTTTCTCAAAAACATATTTATACCGGTATAGACACAATGTCATAGGTAACTATCTATTCAAGGCATGGCCTAGATACCTAATGGTCATTAGTCACACATACAACAGTCGCGTGATACGTACTGTAATATGATTATTAGATAGCAATCAAGGAATTGTTTGTTACGAGTAAAAGGTTAGATTAACATACTAGGTATTCTCAATAGGATATCGTCATTATTAAAATTTTTAATGATTAAGAAATAAATATTTATTTTTAGAGACTTTGACTAGTTGTTTTTGTATTATTGAAACCCTTTCGATGACAAAATAGTTTAAATGAAACCAGCTCCTAGATAGACTTTGGTTATTGTATCATTTTACAAAATATTTTCCATAAAAATTTGAAAATATAAATGAAGTTGATTCTTCCAATAGGACAATTTATCGCTCTATATCTTCTTCAAACTACAACGAATGCAATCAACACAGGAAAATTTGTACACGTATGATCATGATTTAACTGTATACAACCAACACGATTATTGGTAACGCAAATATTTGTTTTCAATAATATACTTACATGATCATATTTTTAAAAACGGCAAATGCTTTTTTAAGTTTTGTCGATTGATTGCTGATAAATATGTTGTTATTTTTAGTATAATGATAATTTTTCCCCATGTTCCGTCCCGATGGTCACAGAACCAGAACCGGAAATATGCCAAGATTTCAGTGAATGGGGTACGCTGTCATTAAAAGAGAAATTCTATTTTTAAGCGGTTTTACCAACAAAGGAAATTAAATCGGATTGAATTTTAAAATTACCAATGGAAATTACAAGTCAACAATATTTCCAGAGGGTGAGGTGGTCTTATCGGGGCCGGGGTTCTCACCAAGGCTTGTTTTTTAATTTTTAATTACGAGGATAGATATACATTTGGGGAGGGTCTTTACTACAAACTCGGGCCTGGTCATGTTGCATTCAAAATCGGGACACCAGTGATGACGCAGCTGTAAAAATTATGAAATAAAGGAAAACTCCCATAACGAAACTATAAATGACGTTATAAATGGATGGCACTTTACGAATTAATGAGTGTTTTTCCCCATCAAATTATATAAGTTAGGAACTGTCTTTAAATTATGCGACTGTATTCCATTGCATTGAAACGTCCTGGTAATTTATAGATAATAGTAAACGCCCCTTTTGAAATATTATCGTCACGTGATCTAGCAAGTTTAATGCATCTAGCAAATTCATCACAAAGTCATCGAATGATTTAATATCCCGCTAATTCCAGTCTATTAGAAAGTTCTATTTTATGTATATCTTACCGCCATCTCGGTCTGATTTTCTATACAGCGAAAATACAATTAGATATTTCCATTTTCCAGTGTATTTGTGATAACACTAGGAATCGATGTTATTACGTATGGTTCAATACATTACAATTTGTTCGCCCAGATCTACAGTAAATAAGAAAATCTTTTTTTTTCTTCAGTAAAAAATTAAAGTAAATTAATATTTTTGGCGTTCTTGGTCAAATTACGTGAATTTGTTGCGTTCTTACTACACGTACAGAAAACTATAAATACATAAGTTGTTGATTATCTCAGTATAAAAAGCTTCTTATCTTCCATTTAAGAAAAGTTTCCCTTGTTTTCAACAAAACATTATCCCTTTTCTTTCAGGGTTGTAAAGGGAAGTTTTTTTCACCCGCCTATCCTGATGATATTGAATAATTCTACGAAAATTCTAACAAATTGTATTTATACAAAAGTATATGCATAAAAGAAAATAAACAATTTTTTTTAATCTAATCAATCAACCAGTTAGCATTGTTACAATTGACAACTATTTTCCTTGTGGTGATTTTATATACAATGTATATTATTAAAAATAGCTTACATGTAATATCATTTTGCGTCTTAACAAATCAAACATTTAAAAGTTTAAATTATTAATTATTTAGATTACCCAAACTTTAAAACCATAAACAAATTTTAAAACAGCTAACAAAACGTTTTAAGCAAACATTAATATTAATGCTCTTCATATTTCAATGATTTTCAAACAGTCACTTAATCAGTATATTTATAAGTAATAAAATTTCTTTTCATAACCATTTTCGTCAATGTGTAGTTAATTTTTGTGTTTATACCGCAGCAGAATTTGTTATTATTCCTATTCTTGTCATGGTCATTTTTGTCACCCATTTCAAGATTTAAACTATTATAATTCTAAGTAGTGTAATTTAATTAATGAAATTATTGATGCAAATTTAGATGCTTTATTAAACCGAACAAAAATACATTCTTATTTTCACGTTGTATATAATAGCTGATACCCCGTAAAGTTACACCAATTTATTAACCACTATTTATACGAATATTACCTACATTTTTATAGTTGTAATAGGCGATAAACAAATACAAGTAATTAAAGAAACTTACGACTCTAAGACATGCGGCCAAAATCCAAGAAGAACTGCTAAGATAGCGTAAACAAGCACACACCGATCCATTTCACAGAGTCCGATAGCTGGGGATTTCGATTGGTTTATATGAGTTTACAGCAGGAAGTGTATACCCAAAATTCCAGGTGTACCTTCGATCTTTACGTACTATTTAGCATTGTACGAGGTTTAATTACAGAGACAACAATACTTATACCAATTACATGTACATAATATTATCATGGATCTGGTTCGTGATTGCTATTTTACGTGGCTTAAATTCCGTGTGTAGTTTTTCACATGAAATACATCTGAGACGCAACTAAGTTTGTCCGTGGAAGGAATGAAAGTATTGGCTTGAATGAAGGATAAACTAGATTTATGAAAAACTGTGTTTCTTTTATTCGAATGGAAGCATCGTCAGAAAAAAAGATACGAAAACTTCGTCAGCAAGTGAATAGTGCATTAATGGAAAACACTAAGTAGTACATTATTACAGTACTACATATGGTAATAAATGCTATTCACTGAAAAAAATCACATGCGGACTTAGAGGAAGGAGGGAGTCAAAACTAGAAAATTTAAACTTCATAGTCTCGGACATCCCCCAACGGCAAGCAAATTATTCCTTAGACCCCGCCTTGGGAAAATTTTCTGGATAATAATATTTAAAATCAAACACAGTTGATATATAGATAAAATACGCGTTCAACATCATTAAATTTATCTTGAATCCGTTTGTTGTTTTTTTTATAAATAAAAGAGCCTTTTTAGAATGGCTTGTTTAGAATGAACGAGAGAGAGAGAGAGAGAGAGAGAGAGAGAGAGAGAGAGAGCAGTAATTGGATTCGTAATTCAAGGAAAGTGCAAATCCTTAAACTTAAGAAAGATATAAGCCAAATATTATAAATCTACTACTAGTATACTTGTAGTCATGTTACGCAAAACTTTCCAAATACCGATAACTGAAATATTAATGCATCTGACGCATCTAAAACACATGAACAGACTGGTTATCTGAGCCATTTTCGAGAAAAGAAACTCAAAAATAATTTTAAAAAACAACACTAGTAGTATTCAAATTTTATTTATCAAAACATTATTGTTTTTTATTAAAACATTATCTTAAAAAAAACAGAGGCACGGATTAAAAAAAAAATCGACGCGTATTTTTATTCATTCCCCAGATAAAACTCCCATCGTTTCTTTGGCGGGGAGAGGAGTGACCAGTTCCTTGTTTGTGTCCTTCAATGTGCACACTTTTTTAGGGGGGGGGAGAAAATTCTGTTGCTATTTATGAATGATACAAAATGTATCACAATCTTGCCATTGAAGCGTTTACATTTTATATTCAAGATAAATCTCCTGGATGCCTAGCAATAATGTGTTTGTTCTCCTCTTTTTCCTTTCATCTTAAAACTACAAAAATTTACATAACTCACGCTACTGGAGTGTCTGTCTCTTTAGCTAGTGGAGCTGCTATAGGGGAATCCTAGAACTGTGAGTGTGTGATGTGTAATGATTTCCCCTTTGACAGCAAATACATAACGTATATAAGTATCTTAGATTTTATGTACAGTTCAATGAATCTTCTATATGTGTCAATATGTTATACATGTAAAACAAAATTGTGTACCTTCATTTTCTTTTATTTGTTTAATCAAGATGGAATCTTCAGTTTACATACATGTACTTATATATATTATCTTTATATTATATGCATGTATTTCAAATATGCTTTGAATGTCACATATACTTTATGCTGTTTAGGTATTTCTTTTATATTATTATGATAAATGTATTGTATGTGTCATCCTGCGAGATGATATATAATAATTATTACTTTCTTGCATTTAAAAGGAGCTTAGTCAGGATCCCAACCATAGCAGCTGCTATTAAGAATTGAACATGGCAAAAACCCTGCTATAGTTATAGGTATTGGACACTAACATGGAGAGGAAAAACTAGTTCACAATAGTCTGAACATAGTCATCTGTTTTAATTTCATTTTAGAAGAACAATAATATGCTAAAAATGATTTTTTTATAGTATTTGTTTTCGATCGATGGATTTTTAAATAAGAAAAACAAATGGACGAACAACGAATGTATCAATGCAAACTTCTACTTAAACAAGTTTTCTTTTTGCAATCTTTGGTTGATACCCTATTAGCTGGAAAAAAATTTGTTTAAAACGTTTATTTCTATGAAAATAAATACATGATTGTATAACTTCATTGATATGCTTTATTAAGTAATTATTGTTTACAATATGATTGTCTCCGGTATGTTTGATAAGAGAGTAAATGGTAAATAATAATAACGAAGGAACAGTTTAAAGCTTAAATAAACACACAACAATAGAATCCCTGCATAGTTTTTGAGTGCTCAAAGAGTATATTTGTAAACAAAATGTACATTCAATTTATCTGTAAATCAAAATTGAAAATCAGAATCGACAATTGAACCTGCAGTATGTGGAACACTGATTTACGATGATTTGGGATTTCGTCACAGAATCAGAAAAAAGGTTTATTTCATGTATTCGACGAAAAGTGAAAAAATATAAATGTTAGTACATGTATACTAAAATAAAAAACCACATATATGATACTAATTATTATCAATAATTTGCAATCATAAATACAAAATGATAACAAAAAATATTAATAAAGCTTAGCTTCATTAAATATGGCATTTGTTTTCTTCGCATCAACAAGTATAATCTTTAAGAAGTGGTCAATAGGACACTTTATCTTTCCTCACTAATGGATCAATCTTGACAATACATAAAAATATGTACTAAAGTAAATGTTTAAAATACATGTAAATACAAACGGTTTGATGTTTTGACAAAATGTGAATTTGATAAAAAAAAATATTGTGTTATAAATAAAACAAGCAATATTTCACCCTGAAGTCAATAGCCCAAGCCAAAAAAAAATATCGTCCATGAACACTTATTAAGAAGGAGTCAAATGTTGGATTTTATCAATAACTATACGGTGTCCGCAATCTCATAGTCACACGGGTACCGTGCATCGTAATAGCTGTCCAGCAGTGTTACAATGTTGGTGAACGTCGGTCGATCCTTCGGTTTGGTTGCCCAGCATTTTTCCATTATTGATCCATGACTGTCAATCAGGAAATGATAATTATATAAATATCTTAAATTTACTTTAAACGATTTTAAGAATTTACCCTCTCATACACTTACGTTTCTGGACAAAACTCTGGTACACTCATTCTATACCCGCTCTTTACTTTCATTGGAACGATTTTCGCATCCATTCCAGGATATGGGTTCTGTCCTATAAAAAGAATAACGAAAGAAGCTTTCATTAACTATCTTAAAAAGATATATAAATTTGTTTTGTAGAAACTGTTTTAAAACAACACTTACCAGTGCTAAATGTCTCCCATATAACAACACCGAAGGCCCACACATCACTCATTGTGGTACAGTTCTGCATAAATTCGTAACATTCCGGAGCGAGCCACTTCATAGGTTTTCGATTCTGAAAATATACAGTTGCCCTTAAGAACATACTAAGCAAGGGAGGAAAAAGATTACATATAGTTTTATACTGCTTACCTTGCCACCCTTCTTGTCTACCTCGTTCTTTCCTTCTTCCGGTGTCGGTCCAAAGCCTACTATTTTTGGAACTAGGCGTGAGGTCAGAAGAACATTTCTTGTAGCAAGTCTTTTATGAACAATCTAGGTTAAGCAATCAATATCACAGATAAAGCATTTTGCATAACAATCTATATTTATATATTCCATGGTCTTTGTCTATGATAACACAACGACTCAATTTTGTAACATATAGTCCAAAGCATCATGTTTCATCAATGACTATTTTAATATTAAATCGTACAGTCGTACAATGTTAAAAATTATATAATCATTAAGGAATCATTCTTTGAACCATATTTAATCATAATCTATTTTTTTTTTTCAACTTCGAATCCTAATGTGCCGAGCTAATATCAGTTCATAATTATATATTCCATGGTCTTTGTCTATGATAACACAACGACTCAATTTTGTAACATATAGTCCAAAGCATCATGTTTCATCAATGACTATTTTAATATTAAATCGTACAGTCGTACAATGTTAAAAATTATATAATCATTAAGGAATCATTCTTTGAACCATATTTAACCATAATCTATTTTTTTTTTCAACTTCGAATCCTAATGTGCCGAGCTAATATCAGTTCATAAAACTCTAATTCCTGTGTTGCATTTTGATGATGTGAATAACATGCGTCTTAATGGCAAACATGGGTCTAAATACATTTTGATTACTTCTTAAAGAAAATTTTACAAAAATTAAAAAAAACCCTCACATTGATCAGCAGTTTGTTCTTACCCCTTTGATCGCTAAACACTCCATTCCTTTTGCTATTCCTTGGACCAGTTTACAAAACTCCGTAATCAGTTCATCGTTCACTTTATTTCTGTGTTCAACCAGCCAATCTCTCATCGGCCCCAGCTCACAGTACTCCAGTAACATATAGGGACCAACTATGGTAACCAAGGTTAAAAAATCAGGTTAGATCAAAGAAAGCCCCCCTCCTTTTTGCAAAAAAAAACAGATGTACTATTTCATTTAAATAATAAGCATTTCTAAATTTTTTAGATTAAGGTATATGAATCCAATTAATGCTTACATAGTGGGTGATTGAGGACGGAGCCGAGGAACTGAATGATATTGTCGTGGGGAGGGACCTCTGTAGCGAAGAAGCTGATCTTTGCCTGGAGGACCAGACGATCCTCCTCAGTGTGGTCCTCTGTGAAACAAGACAAGTTATTGTGACGTCATCGATAAAATAAGTAAAACACTTTCCGAAGATTTATTGAATATAAATAAAACTTTGATAAACTGTCAATTTTGGGGGGTTAATCATTGAATGTTCGTATTATGAAAACAAAATCGACGAAATCTAATTGCAACCAAAAAAATATAATTATGAAATACAGTGCACTATATACTGGCTATTCTCTTTTGAGAAGTGGACAGGCATAGCCTACATCCACTATGCCTGTCCACTTCTCAAAAGAGAATACATGTATATGCTAGCGTGCGACTAGTTCTCACCAAGTACCGTTTCTCGCCGGTGCATTGTTACGTTATTTCATCAAAACAAAATAATATATACGAAAAATTACTTAACAACTCATTTGTGATCAATGGTACTTGGCGAGAACTGGTCGAACGCCAGTACGCTCTTAAATATACCATGTTAACGTTCATTCAACAGTAAATCATAAATAATTGCACATGTTTATATCAACCTCTCTATATTAAGTACCTGAAGAAAATTATAACGTCTCTTAAGATAGATAATTACTTTTTTCAACATGTTGTTCAAATACATTAAGAGAATTAAATTGACTGAACAATATTTTGAGAAAAGCCTAAACAAAATCAAATTCATGCAAAATCAATTATAAACAAAAAAAAGGCATTTTATCAACCTTTGAGAATTTTGGCCACCGCCATATCCTTTTTGCAAATCTTTGCTAGGTAGATATCGGCAAATCCTCCGGATTTTAATTTTCCCTTCAGGTCAATATCGTCAAATCCATACAACCATCCTTCGTTTTCAGAGAACACCATTTTACCAAAGTCGTAGATGTCCTCGTCTTGGAACCTACCACTGTAAAACCCCGTTTGCTGTAAAATAAAACAAACATTCACATCAACATGGTTTGACTGCAAAAACAATCTTTTTTGTATGTAAAAAGTTTATATATCAGTATTTTTTATGAAATGTATAAATCATTTATTAGACTGTAGTAATTTTTCTACTGCAGAAACCTAACTGACCACCAAATGATGAACCTGACCAATCTATATTACGAACACAACTATTTATCGACGACACAGCATCGCACTTAATTAATATAAACTTTTGCTACGAATTGACGTCTTATACACAATGTAATCTTAACATTAATAATGATAATTTTTATTGATAGACATACAGAACGTGGTAGGTCATTTACATCATACACCCCCCCCCCCAAATATCCCCCTCTCTGCCTCTGTCTCTGTCTCAAACAAGCACAACTGCATGCACGCACACACAGGCACACTTTGTACCTACCCTTCTCAAACCCTGCATCAAGGTCACCGGTCTCTTAAGGTACATGGTCAGTCTCCGCTTTGTTTCCGGCTTCACGTGTCCGTTTCTCCAGAGGATGACGAAGATAACAATAATTCCTAGTAAAATGGCGATCACTGAAAGACACAACACATTCTATGAGATACTAATAATGGATGTAATGATATTTTTATTTTTCTACAGGATATAAAGAAATACGTTTGTAAAAGAAAATAACATATTTATATCATTTATTTTACCAAACTTTCGGTGTTGTATTCGTACCTGCGCTGACAGCCGCAATCATAGCTATAGGGATGTTAGCTGCAGTTTTAAAGGTCAATTTGCTCACAATGGGACTTGCGATTCCCGAACTATTTGAAATGACCTCGATACAGAATTCTTTTCCAGATTCCAGATTTGTTATTTCTAACTCGTTTCTATCTGTAGGGAGGGATATTTCCTTTGGGGGCTTGGATTTATCGCAGTCGGTATACAGGAATATTGAGATGTAGGAGACTCTGTAACAGGACGGGACAGTGTCCCACGTGAGCTTGATCCCGATCCCTAAATCCTCGCTCTTCAAATTTGTGATCCCTGAACCTGTAAAAGTCAATTAAAGCATACTGTTACCGCTCAGTTGTATGGACTATGAATCTGGTAATTATTGCAGATGTGGGTTACAATGGAAATCAAACTCAACAATTTATGATATTAAGTTGCAAGATTTGTAAGAGTGCAACATCGCTAAGATATGTACTGTGGTTTCATCGGTATTCATTGAATACCAATTTTCGTTGAATTCGTTGTTAATTTTATCCATGAAATTAAGTGAATATTGAACTGCAATTTCTACTAACAATTTGTATTGATATGGTCGTTGGCCACAGTTTTACGCGTATCCTTGAAACTGTGATTTTGACTTTATCCACGAAAATTGATATCCTTAAATACTAATGAAACCACAGTATGATAATCCATCTCCATCAAACAGATTTCAGAAATAGGCTGATTTCACAATGCATTGTACTGTCTTGATTTGTGAATCAAAGTCGATAAGTATTGTTTGATGAATCATTATTACTAGTAATACATAATTCTGTTGATTTCTGGTTAGTTTTTGCATTTTATAAATGCCTTGCACATAATTGATAATGTCAGATATTATAAATTGCTTATTTTAAATATGAAGAATGATCGGTATTTCACTTACTGTCGTCAATTCCATCAAATGACGTAAGATGGTTCAGCTAGAAATACAGACAATCATAATTATATATAAATATTAGAATTTCAGTTTGTGAGATCATTTTGTTCATGTGATAGTTGATAAATAAGTAAAAGAAACGGATAGATCAAGACATGTAACATGTACCTTATAACGTGTTACATTGGACGATAACATGGCTTGATTGAATGCCTCGAGTTCTAAAATTAAAGACGCATTGGACAATAGAGGTTTGTCAATGGCCAGCCAACAGTTGTTAAAGTCAAACTCCATGTCTATGTTAAAGCAGTCACCCATGGGGATGCAGTAGCATTTCTCAGAGTCTATGCAGTCAGCCGCCTGCAACACAGAGACAACTGTCCAGTAATCACTCAACTTAATCGCTATATAACAAGTTAATGTATTCAATTTGATTTGAGTTGCATTGAATATAAAGGCTGTACCTTAATTGGATCGTTGATGAAGTACCCTTCCTCGTATATCTCTCCGTTCGTTATCAGGCGCCATTGTAATTGTCGGACTCCGCTGTGCTTGTCTGATGCTCTTGTTCGTACACTATTGAATCAACAAAACTTATGCTTATATAAGATAAGTATGATATTATTGTTATTGAATTCTGTATTTAGCATTGCTAAATATGAGCAGAATATTTTTAACAGTATTTACTTATTCTAATTAAGAAATACTTCCGATCAAAAAGTCGTTTATTGCGCAATAAATATACTAGTAAAACTCTGCTTAATTGAATGTTTCGATATTTGCACTTAAAAAAGGAAAAGGTTGAACCTGCTGGAAAATTCGAATGTTCTGTTGCCTGTATTTTTCGAGAATACTGCTTCACTTGAGTACGGGGGCGATGAGTCAAAGCTTACAAGTCTGGAAGCAACCTTGGTGTTGTTTACGATATCGCGGGCACGGACTGAAATGTTTATACTGTCACCATCCTCCCACTGATGTACAATAGTATGTGTACCACCCGAGATGTTCTGAATCTTTATCCATTGGTTTTCGGTGTTCCCCGTGTTTGGAGTAGGCAAACAAGGGGAACCTGTGGTCACGGCACCAGTTGTTGCTACGGTAACGGAAGTCATGGCGACAGTACTACTGTTATTATCTGTTTCGGTATTATTTAAACTTTTAGTAAAATTATCAATGTTTGTAGCAATTTCAGTTGATGCCATCGTTGTGTAAGGAGTTTCAGTCGAAATCATGATTCCATTAGTGCTTGTTTCATTCTGTGTTTCATTTCCGGTTGACTTTGAATACGATATGTAAGTATAGTAGTACTCAAATTCTGTTATTCCATTCACGTGTTTCACGGCAGAGATTGTTCTCTTTCCATCATGGTCATCATAAAAAGTTTTAACCTTCTTCACGATTTCGTCTTTTAATTCCTCCACGTTGCCGCCTCGAAACTGAGTTGGAAAATCCTCTACAGGGAGCAAGAAATGGTTGTCGATGTGAAACGAATTTTCAAAGTAGTTTTCCCACGTGACTCGCACGGTAGAGCATCTGGATTGCCAGTTATAATTGCTCTCTTTCTCCGCGCTGGATACATGAAAGTTGTTTTCTCCAGTTGTTGTGATAGTAGAGTTTGGGTCATATATGACGATCTGTCTGGCAAATTCTGAATTGTTTGCTTTATCCGTGACCTGTAGAATTACGGAGTAAATGCCCGAATCTGGCGGAGTAAACTCGGGGAACGGAAGACTGGATTCATTTCTCGCCTCTCGATAGAATGGGTTCATCGGAGCTTCCTCCGTAAGGGTTTGAGTATGGAGTCTTTTTCTCATTCGATGGAATTCGAGGAAATATTTCTCAATTCCAGAAGGTATGTCACTCCAATCATCAACGCCAAAGGTGAAAGGATCCTTTAAATGAAATAAAAAATAAATAAATAACTGTGTCCGTACCTTTTATTTCAATTATTACTGTACATTTACATTTATATCAAAGCATAAATAATAATAAGAATAGTTAGGTCCTGTTCGCCAGACTTAGACCATCGTTGATATATTACGAAGTTCAAACATCGAAAAACGCTATATACAGAAAACCTTCCAAACCAACAATTGTCTGTGATGATACAGAACATGTTGTCTGGTGGGCTTTACTTTCCTCTGATATTATTTCACACTATTATACCTTGGATGCATCAAGTGGGATTTTCAGAGGAACATCATTTGTTGTGGAGCAATTGTTAGTGTAAGAACAGTGTTTAGGCTTAGTGAAGTCAAACATAAAGTTGATATGCGTATTGGTTATGGACCGATTGAAACTCTCCCGCGTGTAGAACTGACCATTGTGCCAGAGATCTCTGTAACCGCCGGTTTCAACAACGGCTTCAATGGTTAAACTAAAAAAAAACATAAGCTAATGTTTTTGCATTTTTCAGACATCTTTACACGTGGGTAAAAAGGATTGTGAACTCAGTGTAAGCATTTCAATTATTTTTAAAACAGAATTGAAGATTTTCAAAATATTTTTTTCAGGGGGGGGGGGGGGGAGGATGTATGACTGTATTAACATTTACATACTTATCGCCGTCCTCCAAGGTTCTGTCAAACTGATCGTAAGAAATGTGGCACCTGTACACCTCAGTGGACGGTGACGTGTCATTGTAGGACACGGGACACGGGAGGGTCGTGTTCAGACTGACGTCAGTGGTTCCACCTGAAAATCAATGTAAGAAACTTAAATCTAACAGAGATACATCGGCAGAAATTAGAAATAGATACATTTGATACAGGTTTTGACTAACGGCTGTTTTAAAGACAACAAATCCGTTATATATGTACAAAATATAAAGCTTGTACGAATTTGTGATTAATCTCTCTTCCTGTATTATTATATTTTGGATAGTTATATTGAATTAAACTTCAAAATCGATATAAAAATATATATTTAAAACTAAAACTGATTTCAATCTTTTTAAATGAACAATTAACTGTAGATAGTTAAGTCCGTACTTCCTCCTCGACCGATTTTTGAGAGAATAACACGGCTGTGCGTTGATATGATGCCAAAAGCTGAGCCGTTGATGTAAGACGGCGGGTAGGGAATGTTGGGATTGTAGATTGCCTCGAAATCAATCAGGAAGTAGTTGTAACTCTTCCGGCCCACCCACAGTAATTCAAAGCTAGAGAAAGCGTCGGCGTTATATTGGTACAGCTGGCGATTATCTGATCTCTTGACGTTCTTTAGGGTGGCGTTAAATCTTGACAACGTTGCCGTTTGCGGACTTTCCACTAAAAAGAAACAATTCATCGTTTGTGAGAATTGCTGTAATTTCTATCGTAACGTTGTATTTTTTTATAGATTGTAACATATACTTACTTTGAAGACAGGATGCTCCACTGAAACCTTCATCACAAATGCAAGAGCTACCGTTACATGTCCCGGGGAAACAAGGTTGTAAATGCGAACACGTGACCGCTAAAATATCAATATACAAATAATTAGGTTTTAGACGTTTAAGTAAGACAAATGGTGAATATGAGTGTATTAAGATTATTTCTTGAGATCTGAGAGGTAGTTCAAGTTATGCAGACAATCAAATAAATTGATAACAAGAATCAAAAAGTCACCGTTGCTTGATTTCCAACCCTTTTTGCCATAACAGATGGAAGATTTTTAAGGTTGGTTTAAAATCGCATGCTTTGAATTTTATAAATGTGCGGTATGTTTGATTTGGTGCAGATGACACGCGCCGAAAACAACACTAAATGCAACATACGTTCTTGGCAATTATTTCCTCCAACTATAGAAGGACAGGAACATTGGTTCGGAGCAACACAGGTTCCCCCATTGGCACACGGAGGATTACATATCGCTGGAAGAAAAAATTCCAATTAAAACATTGTATACATGTATATTGATCTACTTGTCAAAGAAATATAAGATTCAAAAAGCATTCTTACGGGTCTCGCAGTTAGAGCCAATGTAGCCCGGGCAGCAGACGGTCGAGATTTCGTAAACTGATATACGTCTGTATCCACTCGAGTCACTGTAAGATGTGTGTATACAGTTATAAGTTCTAAAATGGCACTAATGGATTGGAGGAATGCACTGTTAAACTAAATGGTCTGATACAAACGGTTTCTTGCAATGCCCTTTCTGATGACGCAGTGCAAGGAACCACAAGAGAAAACAGGTCAGAGAGTTTTGAGACAGGCAGGACTTCGTTTTGAAACTGAAATGATCGACGAGGTTCAAATATTAAATTACTTTTGAAATATTTTTAATGTGAACCCGAAATTAATAGTTTAGATATTAATGCATTAAATTAAACAACAGCAACAACATAGATAAAACAACAGTGTGTTTCCAATTCCAATATTAATCTTATAAAGGAATACGTAGTTTAGGGGGAAAATTGTTTTATTTTGATATCTTTTGAATTAAGATCTGAACTGGTCAGCCAAAAGGTTTCTCGTGACAGATTTCAAATACACTAAATACACTTAATATTGTTATTCATACACCAAAGTTTGGGGTAGCATCATAAAATGGTAGGGCCTTGATTGGCTCAGTTAATAGTAACGAATAAGTAATGTACATTACTAAACAGAATTATCTATATTATCTAGTCATGAACTGCAGAAGTACTGCAGACAAATTAAAGCTCAATTGGGTCTGTTATGCAAACGTCCAAAAATGAATAAAAGTAAAAACCCGAAATGATTTCTTCCACATTTAATGTCTAAAAGCCGGAAAAAACACTTCTTGTTTAACTTGGCATTATATTAGTGTCAAAATAAGATGCTTGTTGAATTATGAAATACCAAAATGAGATTATTGTATACAAGTACTAAGTCAATGGAATTTTTGCTACCTACCACCACCACAGAGTCCTCGAGGCGCAGTAATGCTGTGCTGCATAATACATGGTTTTCTTTGTACATTTTGTCCTGAAAATACAATTATATAATTATTGTCAATGCGAAAGAATTGAATTGTTGAACTGCACATTTTCTTTAATAGCTGTATATGGCATCACGTAATCTATATACGGGTTTATTTTTTGCCCTGTGTGATTTTCGCTCCTCTTGAAAACAGTTTCGCCCCGTCTCGAATTCGTCAGGTCGCCAAGACATAGTTATATTTTAAAAGAGATAATTTGAAAACAAAAATTCATCAAGTCTTAAATTTGCCAGTTATGGAGGCAAAAGGGGCGAAAATAAATTGGAGGCGAATATTTTTTATGTATACTGTAAATTGCATTGGAATTTGTCACTGGGATTTAAAAATTTTCAAGTTCATATTAATATCTTTTTTATATGCTCTTTTCGAAAAAATAGAAAAACTATGTAAAAATGCATTAGATTTCAACACTTTCTGACCCCGCTGTGACCAATATTTCAAATCACTCAACGCAGTCCTCAACCAACTGAAATCCTTCCAGGAAAAGAACATAGATTTGAGGTCAATTCTCAGATTTGGTGACGGTAAGGCGGGGTACGGTATTAGGCTTTAACTTACCTATGGACGAGTGCAAGGTCAGGCCAATAGGTCACACACGGTACCATATACATAGGGGTCCATTAATTTCCTTGAATTGACAACACAATATTTTTAACTTTTTAATAAGATATAACTGATGTCTTTGCTTCTTAACCTTCCTTTCTATAGGGAAATGTGTTTTCGACCAATGAAATAAAATATTCGGTTTACTAGTAATTATTCCAAGAAATGGGTAATAATAAAGTGTTAATTAAAATGTTATGTTGGGTGGATGAGTGCAATGTCACACACAGACGTTGGGGAAAGAAATAACAGAGTCTGATGTTCAAATTCCAGTGTTAATCCTTCAATTTTACTAAACTGTTTGCATATACCTATTGCTTTCTTGCTTTTTATATCCTAGTGCTACCATTTACAGTATTGATAGATGTTTTTATCATTTAGAACATGCAAATTAAAAAGTATTATAAACTTGTATGCTCTGAAGGTATCTAGTGACATCTTGAACAATGTTGAAAGATAGAAACAAAGCCTCTTGGTAGGAATTATTGTCTGGTATTTTCATTTCCTGTCATTAGTTATTCACTTCAAATCATGTCTGCTTGTCCATTTCTGTAACATTATATACGAGACAGACCGAGTAATCTAATGATCGTCTACCCTTTGTAATTAAAGAGCTGCTATACACAATGTACATGTATTCGATATCGTAATTATATTGAAAAACAAAATTAGTATTAGTACTTAATAAGAACTAAAATTCAAATATTATAATAGTAAGGATTAAAAAAGACATAAATATCATAATGGAGAAGTAAGAAATTTTCATTTTAAGAAGCAGATTATGAAGGCAAAATGCATGATCAAGTACATTTATTGGTTCCTTATGTATAATAACACAGAGAACTTTGCAATTTTTTCTTATTTTCCTTATTGAGGGCAACAGAGTTCAGACAAGTGAATTAAAATAAAATACTGTCTGAGAAAATCCCACAGTTTTCGGTTTGTGAAGGTATTTTTTCAATTAGGTATCACTTAAAGAATTTTAAAAACAAAGGCTGTGTTTGAATAAATATTTATTTTTATGGGTGTATTACTCAGAAACTTAAGAAATATTATTGTGAAAATCAGAGCAAATAACCATCGTCCCCAATAAAGGCTGGTCGATGGAATAGTTTCGACGACAGGAAAGATTTTGGAATTTGTGTAAAACATGGTGATGCACAAAATTCAAATTGGAAATGTTTATTATTGTCAATTCAGGTTTTTTGCCCAACAACCAAAATTAAAACTGTTACGTTCTATTATATTTGTTGGCAAACTCCACCTTTTTATTTCTTTAAAAACGTTGTTTCTTTTTAATACTTTATTAAATTTTCTTTACAACATGAGCTTTATATGTCTTATGAGTGAGAGCGCCCTGGTAGAGTTTTGGGAAAACCGCTTGGTAGGAATAGGGTGGGAATTTCCTCTCTTATTCTGTTATTTCCGGATGTTGTTTAATAAAAATATGTGTTTCTCAAAAACATATTCATACCGGTATAGACACAATGTCATAGACAACTATCTATTCAAGGCATGGCCTAGATACCTAATGGTCATTAGCCACATGTACAACAGTCGTGATACGTACTGTAATAAGATTATTATATAGCAACCAAGGAACATTTTGTTACGAGTAAAAGGTTAGATTAACATATATGTATTTTAATAGGATATCGTCAATATTAAAATTTTTAATAATTAGAAAAGAAATATTTATTTTTAGAGACTTTGACTAGTTGTTTTTGTTTTGTTGATGAAACTCTTTCGATGACAGAATAGTGTAAATGAAACCAGCTCCTAAATAGACTTTCACTTTGGTTATTGTATCATTTTACAAAATATTTTCCGTAAAAATTTGAAAATATGAATGAAGTTGATTCTTCCAATAAGACAATTTAGTGCTCTATATCTTCTTCAAACTACAACGAATGCAATCAACACAGGAAAATTTGTACACCTATGATCATGATTTAACTGTATTCAACCAACACGATTATTGGTAACGCAAATATTTGTTTTCAATAATATACTTACATGATCATATATTTAAGAACGGCATATGCTTTTTTAAGTTTTGTCTATTGATTGCTGATAAATATGTTGTTATTTTTATTATAATGTTAATTTGTTCCCCATGTTCCGTCCCGATGGTTACAGAACCATACCCGAAAATATGATTTCAGTGAATGGGGTACGCTGTCATTAAAAGAGAAATTCTATTTTTAAGCGGTTTTACCAACAAAGGAAATTAAATCGGATTGAATTTTAAAATTACCATTGAAAATTACAATTCAACAATATTTCCAGAAGGTGAGATGGTCTTACCGGGGCCGGGGGTCTCACCAAGGCTAGTTTTTTATTTTTTAATTACGAGGATAGATATACATTTGGGGAGGGTCTTTGCTACAAACTCGGGCCTGGTCATGTTGCATTCAAAATCGGGACACCAGTGATGACGCAGCTGTAAAAATTATGAAATAAAGGAAAACTCCCATAACGAAACTATAAATGACGTTATAAATGGATGACACTTTACGAATTAATGAGTGTTTTCCCCATCAGATTATATGCGATTGTATTCCATTGCTTTGAAACGTCCTGGTAATTTATGGATAATAGTAAACGCCCCTTTTGAAATATTATCGTCACGTGATCTAGCAAGCTTAATGCATGCATCTAGCAAATTCATCACAAAGTCAACGAATAATTGAATATCCCGCTAATACCAGTCTATTAGAAAGTTCTATTTTATGTATATCTTATCATACCGCTATCTCGGTCTGATTTTCTATAGAGCGAAAATACAATTAGATATTTCCATTTTCCAGTGTATTTGTGATAACACTAGGAATCGATGTTGTTACGTATAGTTTAATGCATTGCATTTTGTTCACCCAGATCTACAGTAAATAAGAAAATCTTTTTTTTTCTTCAGTACAAAATTAAAGTAAACCTAATATTTTTGGCGTTCTTAGTCAAATTATGTGAATTTGTTGCGTTCTTACTACACGTACAGTGAATGATAAATACATAAGTTGTTGATTATCTCAGTATAAAAAGCTTCTTATCTTCCATTTAAGAAAAGTTTCCCTTGTTTTCAACAAAATATCATCCCTTTTCTTTCAGGGTTGTAAAGGGAAGTTTTTTTTCACACGCCAAACCTGATGATATTGAATCATTCTATGAAAATCTTAACAAATTGTATATATACAAAAGTATATTCATAAAAGAAAATAAACAAAAATATAAAAAATATCTAATCAATCAAGCAGCATTGTTACAAATGACAACTATTTTCCTCGTGATGGTTTTATACACAATGTATGTTATTTAGGATATCTTACGTGCGATATCATTTTGCATCTTAACAAATTAAACATATAAAAGTTTAAATTATTAATTATGTAGATTACCCAAACTTTAAGATTATAAACAAACTATTAAACAGATAACAAAACATTTCAAGCAAACATTAATATTAATGCTCTTCATATTTCAATGATTTTCAAACAGTCACTTAATCAGTTTGTTTATAAATGATAAAATTTCTTTTTGTAATCATTTTTGTCAATATGTAGTTAGTTTCTGTGTTAATACCGCAGCAGAATTTGTTATTATTCCTATACTTGTCGTAGTCATTTTCGTCACCCATTTCAAGATTTAAACTATTATACTTCTAAGTAGTGCGGTGTTAATTAATGAAATTAATGATGCAAATTTAGATGTTTTATTCTTCCGAAAAAAAACAACACATTCTTTTTTTCACGTTGTATATAAAAGCTGATTCCCCGTAAAGTTACACCAATTTATTAACCAACCACTATTTAGACAAATATTACCTACATTTTTATATTGGTAACTGAATTTACGTAGGCGATAAATAAGTACAAGTAATTATAGAAACTTACGACTCTAAGACATGCGGCCAAAATCCAAGAAGAACCGCCAAGATAGCGTAAACAAGCACACACCGATCCATTTCACAGAGTCCGATAGCAGGGGATTTCGATTGGTTTATATGAGTTTACAGCAGGAAGTGTATACCCAAAATTCCAGGTGTACCATTCAAATCTTTCGTTCGATCTTTACGTACTATTTAGCATTGTACGAGGTTTAATTACAGAGACAACAATACGTATACCAAATACATGTACATAATATTATCATGAACCTGGCTCGTGATTGCTTTTTTACGTGGCTTAGATTCCGTATGTAGTTTTTCACATGAAATACGTCTGAGACGGAACTAAGTTTGTCCGTGGTAGGAATGAAAGTATTGGCTTTAATGAAAGATAAACTAGATTTATGAAAAACTGTGTTTCTTTTATTCGAATGGAAGCATCGTCAGAAAAAAAGATACGAAAACTTCATCAGCAAGTGAATAGAGCATTAATGGAAAACACTAAGTAGTACATTATTACAGTAGTACATATGGTGATTAATGCTATTCACTGAAGAAAAAAAACACATGCGGACTTAGAGGAAGGAGGGAGTCCAAACTAGAAAATTTAAACTTCATAGTCTCGGACATCCCCCAACGGCAAGCAAATTATTCCTTAGACCCCGCCTTGGGAAGATTTGCTGGATAATAATATTTAAAATTAAACACAGTTGATATATAGATAAAATACGCGTTCAACATCATTAAATTATCTTGATTCCGTTTGTTTGGGTTTTTTTTATAAATAAAAGAGCCTTTTTAGAATGGCTTGTTTAGAATGAACGAGAGAGAGAGAGAGAGAGAGAGAGAGAGAGAGAGAGAGCAGTAATTGGAAAGTGCAAATCCTTAAACTTAAGAAAGATATAAGCCAAATATTATAAATCTACTACTAGTATACTTGTAGTCATGTTACGCAAAACTTTCCAAAAACCGATAACTGAAATATTAATGCATCTGACGCATCTAAAACATATGAACAGACTTGGTTATCTGAGCCATTTTCGAGAAAAGAAACTCAAAAAAAAATTTAAAAAACAATACTAGTACTATTCAAATTTTATTTATCAAAACATTATTGTTTTTTATTAAAACATTATCTTAAAAAAACAGAGGCACAAATTAAAAAAAAAATCGACACGTATTTTTTTTCATTCCCCAGATAAAACTCCCATCGTTTCTTTGGCGGGGAGAGGAGTGACCAGTTCCTTGTTTGTGTCCTTCAATGTGCACACTTTTTTTTAGGGGGGGGGGGGGGGTTCTAACTGTGCGTGTTTTAAAGGCATAGCATCTTGCAATGAAATCAGAAAAAGCCAATGGCCTAGCTTCATTATCCTCCATGTGTTCAGATTCTTGTATCGCAAATACACCCGTTGTATAACAATGTACAACAATGTACAAATCTGACAAGTAGGCCCCCAAAAGCTCATTTTGCTGAACCCGTTGAAGTGTGTATTAGATACATTTGATGAGTACGCATTTAAAATCTTTTGATACCATTGTTAAGCATTTCGTGCTTTGCATATTATCATTGATTTTAAATTATAAGGGGACTTCCCGAACAATTTGGTTATAAAATGTGGGTCCCCTAAGTGTGTCTGGCCTACTTGGTTAAAGAACAATGACTCGCAAACATGTATGTTCAAAAAATGCGTCGGGTATTCACACAAGTAATAAGTTCAGAACACCAGGGCATTTTAAATTATTCCCCATTGTACAAGTTAAGTATGAGAACATCATTACCAATATACATGTAATTCCATCAGTCTATTTTTTTATTAGTTGCTTTTTAAGACTACCCCCCCCCCCCATTCGGGTCGTTAGATAAAAAAAAACCACACACTCACATTTTCACACGGATTTAAAGATGCGATACCTCTTTTGAAGCTTGTTAAAATGCGGTCTACCTGCGGTCGTGAACGCTGCTAATCACTATACACAGGAAGCAAATTAATACACAGGAAATATATAATTAGTCAGAATTGGTCATAGTTTGAATATGTTATTGTTCTAATGATCATACGAATCGAATTTATACAGAAATGTTTTGCGTCGTCCGAATTTTCTCTAAGCACACATGTGTAAAGTTCAATTGAAAAAAATTCAGCAAATTAATTCTGCTTTAAAAATATAAGTCCGTACATTGTGTTTAGCCCTTGACATTGTTTAGGAAGGTAATTTTAATAAATATAATTGTATAAGAAAACCATACGATCAATTGGAATGTGGAATGTAAAGGTAGCCATTACACGGTGACAATTAATGGAGTTCGTTTTCCGTGGAGTGACGTTTTCGTGCAACCAGTTCCAGTTGAGTGTATTACCAGTAAATACAGCTTTAGTAGCTCAGAAGAGTGTATGTGCTTTGGAGCTGCTCATGCATCTTCGTAGAATTTATCAGATCACATGCATTCAACATGATTGAAATATAAATTGCGTATTTTCAATTGCTGAATAATTATTTTTCATAAACAACTAGACTTTGACCCGTGTGTGCACGGGTTGACATTGCATATCGAACATTTAGAAATAGGTACATCGATACACCTTATTATTGACATTTACATAACAAAGCTATAAGCCTACAATAATGCTATTAATTTCACTACACTTTCCTTAGTTTGAATAACCTAACTGTGTCTCGGGAAAAGCCCCTCCCTTACTTATACCCGTAAAGTAGCAGAAAATTGCAGAATCGCTCTGGAACGATTTTGGAGAAAGTTAATGAATGATGTTGCCTTGAAAATAACAGTCAAATACATCACAACAAACCTTTTTGAGACTGCAAATACCTTTCAACTAAAGATTTTAATCCATAGAATGGAAGAACTCAACACCTTTTCACCAACGTACACGTAATCGTATATTCTTTGTAAAACTGGGCCTGTAGGACATTATTCATTTTTACGATAAAACATATTCTATCTTCACTCTCCTAACAAATATAATGTAACATTTTTGCATGTAATCAAATATTTTTTGTCATCACGAAGATGAAAGTAAGTGCTTAGTTGAAATGTATATTTGTTATTTTATACTTTCTCTCATAAGAAATCATTAATTTATATGAACAAAATATATAGCAAAAGTCCAATGAAAATTTACCCGTATTTGTATTATCATTTCTGAGTTTATTCAGGCAGATGTGATATTGTGGAAACAAATATAAACTAAAGATCCCGTTAGTGTGAATGTATTGCGCAAGTGCACGATTGTAAAATCCAAAAAATCCAGGTGATTTCCGGGATTTTTTGAGGAATTTTCGTTGATTATTAATTAGCGAAGCTTAACTGAGAAAAAATAAAAACAAATTGGTAATCTTCAAGTACCAAAGATGTTTAAAATATATAAAACAAAAGACAGTATTCTTCCGATTTCTCGGTATTAAAGACTAAAAATTCGAGTCTATTATTTTAATATAGTAGTATAGATGTTAATACTGGTAATGTTAAAAATTTTTAATCCCCCTTTTAATACATGACGGAAGATATCAAAGATAACGTTGTTAATTGCTAGTAAACAGAAATCCACGGACCTGGCAAGATCACGCTCGGACGATCACGTCAATCAAACTGGGTGCTATTGTTTCAAACTTGATTGACAAGCGGCATCTTTTTGAAGTTTGTACAGGTAAAAAAGGGGGCGTTTGTAAAATGTTCGGCCTTTAAAGCTTGTTAAAATCTCATTTTCTCATATTTTAATCATGCCAATCTTTTCAAATGAATGATATGATAGTTTGGTCAAATCGATTCACCTAATTCACAAACATTATTTTCTTCAAATTTCTTGAAAATTTGGGTCGGTCAGTGTTGAAAAACAACGAATAAAAATGACCTTATTGGCTTTATTTTGTTAAAGTCTATATACAACAAAGAAAAAAATAGGCCAATTGTGAATGATGAAGAGTAAAGGGGTAAGTAGAAACCAAATGTAGAAATACCAATCGTGCATATTTTGAATTCGGCATTAAAAATGTTTTCACAAGATAAAGTTTAACAAGTATGTCAAAGTCTTAAGTCCTTTAAAATATAGCCATGACATGATGTTAAAGTTAGCAGGACTCGGTCGATATATAACACACCCCTTTTTATGAAAAAAAAATAATATAGTGCATTATTTTTTACAAAGAAACTTCTCTCGGTTTTAGTATATAACAAGTCCTTTATGCAGATTTTCGTGATGGTTGGAATATTAATATGAATGTAAAGAAAAGTTGTCTGTGAAACTTTTAACACAATAAAAAAAAAGTATTCAAAGTTCAGTGCCCCCCCCCCCCCCCCAAAAAAAAAATGTATGTTGTAAATAGCTAAAATATTGTAGTAGCGTCTGAAGCAACTTGAAAAGGGGGCTAGACTTGGTATGTTTACGTCTAACTTTGCAAATAAAGTAAGTAAGGAGGGGCTAAGCCCCCCCCCCCCCCAGCGCGGTTCCGACGCCTATAATTTGAGTACATGTATATTTTCAATTTATTCAAACTGGACACATACTTATAAATAAATATTTTTATCAGATGTCATATATGTCACCTTATCATCAACTGTGTTTCATCCCCTAATCTGTACAATGTTGAAAATTCCATTCGATGCACATAGTTCCCTTTTGGGATGTTGATATACTTTCCCAGAAGAGATATGATTTTTTAAAACAAATTCTGTGCCCTTTTGGACATAAAATGGTTATAACGAAATAAACTAAAAAATAATAAGAAATAAATATACAACAAAAACATTAAAAAAACATGAAAAAGGGAGAATATTGCTAAATGATAGTTTACATTTATATAAAAGATGTATGATTCATGCTATAATTACAGTCTCAGTTGAGTGTATGGTGTTCTTTATCAATAAAGGTTCAAATTATTGAAAATACATGTACAGATTTTGATTCATAAAATTTTGAATTTTGTAAAGGACAATAACTTCAATTTTTAACAAGAGAGATGAAATAGGTAACTTATATGTATATCTTTTTCGATAAAAGATGTTGACTTCTGATAAGTAATTCATAATCCTAATTTTTTTTAAATCAAGTTCACTTATAAACTTAGCTTGCTGATATTTTTCTTGTACTAGACAAGTTTTGGCTTAAATGTACGGTACGTCTTCCCACTCTTCGTGTTTATCATTTTTTTTTATTTGCATAAAGTTTGAAAACATACATGGCTACGATGTTGATTATGTTTTTTGGATATGTTATATTAAAATTCATTCTCTTCAAAATTCATTATTACGACTATGATGAAAACATAGATGAGTTGAGTATTTTATTTCTTTCATTTATTGACATATTAACAACTACTGTATAATTAAACAAGAGGCCCACAGGCCTCAATGGTCACATGAGTCCCATAGCCTGACCTTAGTATATATGTCATACAACCAACCAACCAACGCCCCCCCCCCCCCCCCCCGGGGCCAGAGAAAAATTCTTCCCTCGAGAACATTTTAAATTAAAATAATAGAAGACTGTCTTATTAACTTTCTTTGGCATCCACTCTTCATTCAATGTCAGAACTCTTGCCCAAAAGCTTAACTTTGTCAGTTTCATTCTCACCTCAAAATGTGTATTAATCTTTTATTCACATTCAACAGCAGAAGAAAGTCTGAGAAATTAAGAAGGTATAAATATGAAATCATTATACTATGATATATGTTTTAGACGATGAGGTGCCGTTTTAATATTTTTGAGGTATTTTCTGATATAAAAAAAATAAATGTTTTATATCAATAATTCGAATTATTGATATCAGAAAATAATTCTTGATATCAAAAAATCTATTTTGTGATATAAGAAAATAAATTTTTTGATATCACAAATTCGAATTCTTGATATCAGAAAATAATTATTGATATCATTTTGTGATATCACAAATAGATTTTTTGATATCAAGAATTAAAGTTGATTTTTTGATATCAAAAAATGATTTTCTTGATATCAGAAAGTCATTTTTGATATAAAAAAATCATTTGTAATTTCTGATACCAGAAAATAGATTTTTTGATATCAGAAAATAAGACATACATAAAATTACTATCAACTTAATGAATGCTTTCTGTGATGCAACTTTTGTAATTTGTAAAAAATTGTCTTTCAAACCTGTAGATGCCTGTTAAGAATAATAGTGTATGCCAAATTTTAAATCTGATTTCATATTGGCATGTTTGTCTACATATACAATGATTAGCACTGCTTTCTTTACGATTCGCTCTGAATAATAAATGGATTTCCTTAAAAAATGATGGTGTCGCATAATATAAAGGAATTATACTGGCGTACAGTTAGCGCTTTCAATACATTAGACCAGAATTTTCAAAAATACTTAATAAATTTTTACATTTAATAAATATTCAAATAAAAAACAACAAATATTTAAAAGCGAATTGGACTCTGTAGTTCAGCAATTTAATTTTGGGTCAAGGGAGTATTCATTAAATATGTGAAATTAATTCGCCATTTTATTTGAATTTCTGATATCAGAAAATATAATTCTTGATATAAAAAAAACCAGTTTGAATTTCTGATATCAAAAATTCATTTTCTGATATCAAAAATCGAATTTCTGATATCAGAAAATGATTTTTTGATATCAGAAAATGATTTTTTGATATCACAAAATCATTTTTTTTATATAAAAAAATGGATCGTATTTTTTTTTATATCAAGAATTCGAATTTCTGATATTAGAAAATGATTTTTTGATATCAGAAATTCGAATTCTTGATATCAAAAAATCATTTTCTGATATCAGAAAATACCTCAAAAATATGAAAACGGCGCCCCATGTTAGACCTTGTTACAATTATTCTATATTCATTCAAATTGGGCAAGATTGTCGGATAGTTCAGTACTTTATTATTTGTTCCCGGATACCAAATTGAGTAAAATAAATTGGTAATCTTGTGTATTTCAGCGTATTGCAATTAAAATCAAAGTACTGAAGTACTGAAAGCCGGGCTCTTTTGGTGTGTCTTTATGCATATTGTGTGGTAAAGACTGAAAATTAATCTCTCTCTCTCTCTCTCTCTCTCTCTCTCTCTCTCTCATAATTATGCTTTTAATGTCGGCAAAGCGTCAGAGAGCGACCAAATTTTGTAAGCAGCTATAAACAAAAATATATCTGTCTAGTAGAAAAAAGTTCAACAGTTATTGCCTTGAATTTTGCAACAAGCGTTATATATTCAATCCCCATTTCTTAAACGCGCAGCAAAGTAGTTCATAAAAATCCATGCGCATTGTATGTATCAAAAATGCATAGTCTTGTTTTTAAAACAAGTTATTAATAAGAAAACTAAAAAAGATAGACAATTCTCTCGAAATTAGAATAAAAGAAACAAAATGCCAAAACTTTTGACAAAACGTGGCTCTTTGTGTAACTATTTGGTATAGCGGAAATTTTTTACTTTGACTCTGTTAGGTTTTTTGTTTACTTGTGCTATTTATAGTAACATTGGCGACTTGCCTGCCTATAGCCAGGACTCTGCTTTCAGCAGAGCCCGGCTAAAAAATTCACGAAAACCCCCTGTTTTAATCATGTTAACGTTAAAAAGGTGTAATGAACGTTACTTTTCAAATTTACATTAAAAAAGTAATTTTGAATTAACATTTAACACACTTTTGAATATGATTGAAACAGGAGTGTTATTCGTTGTTTTAATGTTGCAATACACAATAAATATAAGCTCACCATCAAAGAATAAAGAACTGCACTGTATAATTAAAGATCGACTTGCAGAGCTAGCAATACTTTGATTTTCTTTGCTTCACTTTATGCAGAATTTTCGTATCCATCCGCGATGTCTTTTTTGAGAGTTTGTGAATCATGGCCCTGATTTTCAAAGTTTTTTACTTTTGGGAACCAAATATGTCATTATAGATTAGTTTATGTGGAAAATGACACCGAACTTCTCAATTTATTTTGAATAAAGCAAGCCTATTTATTGTCGCGGTAGGATGTAATAATCTATATGTTGTTTGGTCGTAAAATGGTTCAAATGGCACGTACCTGCGTTTATAATAGGAAATATTTGAAAATATTTATATAGCATCGTTATCATTTGGTAATGTATACTCATATGGCTTCTTTTCATTTTCTATTAGGTTTATATTTCTTATCAGTGATTAAATATGGTCCACCATTACCTCAATTGGGCGACGAGAGTCGGGGTTTTGTGTTTGTATCGTCATTGTAGCACTTGTATGTGCCGATTTAATGAAAGTTAAGGTATTGACACAATGTTTATGGAAATTTATCGGCATGTATTTGGGTGAATTAAGCATGTGGAGATTTTAATAATGAAAATTATCAACATAGCAACCTACATGTTGAAATGAAGTTAGATCGTCTGGGACATGTCTGCTTGTTTCCGCCATGTTGTATACAGAAACATTTGACTTCCTGTTGTCTATCAGCACTCGATATGCTGTTTATTATTGGTCATGATAAGCGTATAATAGCAAGTTACACGCTGTATTCTAGGGAGTTAAACATTCTAGCGTTTGAAATGAAAGTCGCATCCTAATATGCAGTGTCAAGAAACGTCCTTGACATATGACGGCACTACTTTTTGTGCCTACTGTGTTTATATTTGATTGGCTTTGAATAGCTTTGTCGTTTATTAATAATGTACATGTAAATCAGTAAAAGACCAAATAATTTTGATTAAAGATAACTGATACCTAAGAATTACCCCATCATATATAATTTTGTGAATGGTATATTATTGTTAAATGATGATGCCAGGAAGGAGGGTGGTGTTAATCAGATGAACACCCTTTAGAATCTAAATTTCAACAGTTAATAGTGAAACGTTCTTTTTTGTGCAGGCATTTAAGGAAAGAAAATGGAGTCCTCGAGTGGCGGTAATAGCATACCCAAAATCATGGTGTTCAGACCAACCATGGAAGAGTTCAAGAATTTCTCAAAATATGTTGAATACATGGAATCGTGTGGAGCTCATAAGGCTGGTGTTGCGAAGGTTTGTTAAGTTTTTGAAACCTCCTGATTAAGCTTTAAAGAGAAGCCTCTTTGGAACTTTTTAAGAGTTGATAATCTAGAATGAATGCTTGTTGTAGATAATACCCCCACCAGAATGGACCCCAAGAAGAGGAGGATATGATGATGTTGACATCACTATTCCGGCACCCATTACTCAAGTTGTCACTGGTTGTCAGGGACTCTATCAACAATTTAATGTACAGAAAAAGTCCATCCATTGCAAGGATTTTGAAAAGTTGGCAAACAGTGATAGGTACTCAAACTTTATTTTCTTTGTTTCGTCAGCAAATGATTTGTGACATTGATAAAGAATAATTTTTGTTACCATGGCATATGGATAAAGACAAATAAGAAAAAAGGTTTTATAGTTAAGCTTTTATTTAAATGAATATTCATTGGATAATGTTAAGAAGTAAAGACTATTTCAGAGCTTTAATGTCAAACAGCATTTGTTTAGTGTTTAAGATATTGAATGTCAGAGGATGCCTTTTCTCATGCAATTACTGAGTTGAACATCTATTTATGTATGGAGGATATTAATTTTGTCAAATATTTGCTGTATTTGTTTAGTAAAGAATGTTGGAATTGCAGATGCCACGTACAGCAAATTATAGATTGTTGTCATTCATAAATTAATCACAATTCCAGATTTGTTTTGAGTTTCACTTATGAACATTGCATTTCTTACATAAAGCAAGTATATTATTTTTATATATTTTATTATATAGGTATCGAACACCCAGGCATTTTGATTATGAAGAATTGGAACGGAAGTACTGGAAAAATATCACATTTGTGAATCCTATTTATGGAGCAGATATTTCTGGGTCTTTATATGACGTGGACCAAGACTATTGGAACATCAACCGATTAGGTACCATATTGGATTATGTTAACGGGGATTATGGAATTAAGATAGAGGGAGTCAACACAGCGTATTTGTATTTTGGGATGTGGAAAACAACATTTCCCTGGCACACTGAAGATATGGACCTCTACAGCATTAATTATGTCCATTTTGGAGCTCCCAAATCATGGTATGCCATACCTCCAGAGCATGGAAGAAGACTTGAACGACTAGCACAAGGTGTGTATAAATAGTCTCTTAACATATTGGAGAATTTCTTTATAATTCATATCGTAAAACTTGATGAATCAATTTTCTTTGCAGGATTTTTCCCCAGCAGTTTTCAATCGTGCCCAGCTTTTCTTCGACACAAAATGACATTAATATCACCGGCGATTTTGAAACAATATTCTATCCCATTTAACAAGGTATATGTCTCATTTAACACCAAATTCAGAAAGAGGAGAAAGATATTGTAAGATCAGTGGACTTGAAACTTATAGTACTATGTATCAAAAATTTCAATGTGCCCAAAATTAAATTACCGATTACTGGTAACTCTTTAAAAATTCACAGATTACACAGGAGGCTGGAGAGTTCATGATAACATTTCCTTACGGCTACCATGCAGGGTATAACCATGGATTCAATTGTGCAGAGTCCACAAACTTTGCAACAAGAAGATGGATTGAATATGGAAAGAGATGTTTGCAGGTAGGCCTATAATTTATGATTTATAAGAGCTAAATATGCATTATTGTTTTGAAATTCATTGAAAATTTAAATCAAGTGTAAAGATACACATTGGAATTTGTTCTTTCAAAATCAGCGGGTAAAAACTCTTTAGTACAAAAAGTTATCTGGAGCTCTGTTTAACTAATCCTAAATCTTTGTAAATTACTTCAGTGACAAATTTTTTTTACTGTATCTCTTTTTCACAATAGTGTACCTGCAGAAAAGACGGAGTAAAGATCAGTATGGATTGTTTTGTGAAAAGATTTCAGCCTGATCGATATGATCTATGGAAAATTGGGAAAGATGTAGCTCCGCATCCAGAGGATGACCAGTCTAAACTTTATAAACACAGGTATGCACTTATGGAAGCTTCATTAATTCAAATGTATTTAATTATTAATAATAAGCATCTTTTGGAAATTTTCATGTTACAAGCTAGAAATTGCATAAGTTAATGTATTTGATGCAATTTTTTGGGTAGTACAGTGTTTAACATTGTATTTCAGTTTGATTATATTTAACTTTTGCTTGAAGACAACATCAGTTTTTTTCTGTTTTTGAATGATTGAATGTCAATGAATGATGATTTAAGAATAATGATTATTCTTACCTTGATCTAGGGATGCTGGTGGTGAGAAAGCAATAGAAGCCAACAACTCTGGCACAGTACAGACAAAAAGACATCCCATTTCAAGGAAGGCAGATCGCTCCCCAAAGAAAAACAAAGGAAAAGTTGGCAAGAATTCAAAAGGAAAGAAAACAGAAGATGATAAAAGTACGGATGGGTCTGATGATGATTCAGAAAAAGACGACAAGTTTGGAGGTTCAACAGAGGAGGAGTGTTCTGATGACGAAAGACAGAAGTCTGATGATGCAGATAGTAAACAAAAAATTGATATGTACCTCAAAGATGTGTCTAAGAAAAAAGAAACACCTAAAAAGAATGGGCCACCTTCTTTCCAAGCTGCTTTTGAATCTTTGGTGGCTTCCCGTTCAGGAGCACTTGCTCTGCGGCCAGGGAGTGTGGTTGAAGAAATGCCGCCTAAAAAACAAAAACCTAAAAAGAGGAAACCTGCTGAAGGAACAGCTGTAGCAAACACGCAGGTCAAACAGGAAGGAGTTCCAGGGAAACATGAAAGGAATCTCGAACCTTCCCAGAATTCCAGTGATCTGTCCATTGACAATTCAGACAGTTATTCCTCAACCTCAGTTAAGATCGAGAAAAACTTGCAAGGATCCACAGAAATTGACACTGTAAAACAATTGATACCAAAAAAGAGATCAAGAAAAGAAAATCCTAAAAATAGCTCATATTCTTTTCTCCCACTTACCCAGACAAATATGACTTCTCAACAAGTAAGTCAGTCTGACTTCAATCGCCTTAACTTTCTTCAGCCAACCATACAGTGGATTAAACAGCAACAGATGCTGCAGAATAGTACAAAAGGAAAACATTATGCTGAGTCACCATTCAATCAAATTTCAGGTGTATCTTTTGGTGACTTGTTGAGCTCAACAGCTAACCAACCAAGTCGAGACAGTCATTATGTGAAACAAGAAATCAGGGTATCATCTGATGCACAGAGTAGTGCAAGTGTGTCCAAATCAATAACAGTTGTCTCTCCTACTTCAGTACAGGGAGCAGCTGATTACATCAAAACAGTGAGGGTGAAAGCTACCCCTTCTGCTACAGTAACAAGCGGGGTAAAACATGAAGGAACCCAAGCTCTGGATCTGTCATTCTCCTCTTCAACAAGTTCAGAATCAGTGAATTGTGATAAGAAAACTTTGCTTGAAAACTCTGCTGTTTCAGAGACAAGTGACCATAGAAATCTTGACCCGAAACCACCGGATATAATGAATGCACCGCCAATGAAATTAACTGGATCACAACAGAGTTTGTTCTCCAGCATGTCTGAAGCATTTAAAGTAGCCAACAGCATGTTAGCTTGTAAACCTGAACCGTCACATACAGCATCAAATTCACCCCGCTCTTTGCTCAGTCCAGGAAGACAGAGAGTCGGAGCATCCACAGGATTGGCTGAACCAGTGTCACATGGTGGAGGCACTCTGGGCTCTCCCCCTTTGCAGAATATTGCCAGTGCTTCAACAACCTGTATTGGATCATCAGCCTCATCATCTTCCTTATTTACAAATCTACCCATCTCTTCACATTCCCCTCAGAGACCACCACAGGCACACATGATTCGCCCATCTAACCCTAATCCTAGGCTACAGCAGTTCAATCCCTCTGTTCCATCAACAACACAATCAAATCTACTCTTGCACGCCCTTGGCAGTCAACAAAATCTGACCTCACAACAACAGCAGACTTTTTTAGTGAATATACCTGTGATGCATTCTGGTACTACTACTGGCAGCAGCAGTACCTGCATAACCCCTACTTCCATCACTACTAATGCATCACAGGTGAAACAAAATATCGTTCTTACCAATGGGGTTCTTCTTAACAATGTGAAATCTTCAGCTTCCTCTGGCACAGCTGTTTCAAGTAAACCTACAGTCAGCCAGTTACTAAAGGCCACTAGGGGATTGACAAACTCTGAATCCAAGTCTCCCTCTCCAAAACTGGTGAATTCCAGTAACACTACTAAGTATGTCCCAATGAAGTCACCTTCAGGAACCATCAGCTTGGTTCCAGTGGTGTCTCAGGCTGGAGGAAATGCAATATTGTTACAGAATCAGTCGGCTGCAAATGTCATACAAATTGCTTCTACAACAAGTGGTCTGACAGGCAATATCATTGTACAGCCAAACACAGTGCAGAAAGTGAACAATCGGCTTGTACAACAGACTGTTACAACTCCACTAAGGATAGCTGTTTCACCACAAGCTGGACCAAATTCCTCACTTTGTATTATTTCTCAAACAATGCCAGTTGGCGCAAGAAGCCAGCAAAATACATTTGCTATGGCTGGAAAACCTCAAGCAAATGTGGTTGCATCTGCGCCAGTTATAGGGCAGAAAACTGCAGCTGTTCCACAGTTTGGTGGAAGGCCACAATTTCCAGGAACAACTCAATTTCTGTTACAAGGTGTTACTCAGATTCATCCCTCTCCCACTGCCTTTCAGGTTGACCCGAAGACTCCACTTTTCCAAACCATTGTGACCTCTACAGATGTGACAGCTACCCAATCTTGTACCCAAGCGGGGACTGTTCAAACCCAACCAGTAACCACTGTCAATCTGAACACAGCTCACATCACAGAGACAGCAAACTTGGGGCAGATAAAGAAAATGAATGGAGTTCCTGCCAGCAATGGATTCAGCAGTGATGTGGACCAGACCTATGGTGCTATAGTGAGTCCAAATAAAGTGCTCCAGTTGGTACCCCAGCCTATTGTGCCAATATCACAAGTGTCAACAGTCACTTCACTCACTACCACTACATCATCCATAGCAAAACACAGACTAGCCACTGATATTAGCCAAGAAAAAATTCCCATGCAAGTTTCCAGGAGAGATAGTGATTCTGGTGACATAAACTTGGAGAGCAAAGTGAAAGCAGGACTTCTCTCTCCAAGTTCTAATCAGTCTTTGTACAGAATGTCCAGTCCAGGATCTGATGACAAAACATTAGTGCAAGTGTCTAGCTACAGTGCTTTCTCAGGAAATCATCCCAATAAAAAATCACCAAATAAGCCTGATAACTCTAGCAATGTTGGTGAGATGTCATTAAACAAGGTAAGTCACTGAGACTTTTTTAACTAATTTTGTATTTTTTTTTCATTTGATACTCAAAAATCTTCTCAAATTACTAAAACTGGTAATGATAGCTCATTTGTAATCATGATACTGTTGTCAACTGTTAAAATTTTACAATTTAAATTTAAGTAACCTCTTTCTGATTCGATAGGCAGCAAAAAAGAAATCCAATGCAGCAGTATCCCCACGATCTCAAGGCACTGAGGGTGGAAAGTCAGTGAAAAGGAAACATCAAGATGAGAACAAAATTCCCAAAGCAAAATGTGATAGCAAAGATTCTGAAAATTCGTCCAAAAATACCAGTAAAGATTCTCATAAAGAACATGGTGGAAAGAAAAAGAAAAGAAATAGTAGTGGGAATGATATCAGGAAAGGTAAGTGTACATCTGATAAATCAGAGCAGGAAATTTAAAGGTTTGATGTGTGGAGGCTTTGAACTTGCTCATATACATGCATACTGTTTTATTTTTCAGACAATTTTGAGATTACAGCAGTGCCTGAACGAATAATGACAGATGACTGGACAGAACCAGTGAGAGGACTGTGGCAACATTTATTGCTAGACTTTAGTGCTGAGCAAGACTTCAATGTTAAAATTAGTCAGAAGTTGCCACATTGTTCCATCTGTGCTTTGTTTAAACCATTGCAGGTAAGTTTTGGGATTGCCTCTTTATAATTTTGTTTGTTCAAAGATAATGATATACATGCATGCCTCTTTTACTTTCTAAGAGTGTCAACACCTCACATCTGCATTTGTTCTTACTCTAGGTAAATGTCCTTCAACATATGTTTCAGATTTTACTGGACAAACATGAAGACAGTCCTACGCGACATAAAAAAGGAAAGAAGTCAACGCCAGAGAAGACGCTGCCGATGATCCCAGAGGTGTGCTTTGCCTGTAGTGAAGATAACCCCAACCCAGCCAGACTTCAGGCCCATCTCGATGAGGATGGACTCAGTCATCTGTTGGTGTGCGAGGACTGTAAAGTTTGTGTACACGCAAGTAAGTACATTTAAATTCATTGTAAAAAGTCAAGAATTATGCTTATATCTGACTCTGAGATGTCTCTGTAGGTTGTCATATATGGTGTATTTTAGCTGCTAGTCTGTAGCTCCCAGTCTGAAAAAATTCTGATGGACGACGTGTTAAAAAGTTGCAATTTATTGTGCACAAAAACTTGCGCTACTTTTGGAATAATTAATCACATTTCTGAACACATCCTTTACAAATATTCAGTTCCCATTTATTGGACATTTTACCACAGAATCAGATATTGGCTCTTTACTTGGCTCTAATATTCTTTTAAACACCATCACCAACCCCATAAAGTGAAATGTTGTGGTTTGTTTACATATAAATATGTGACTCTTGATCAATGCAGACTTCTGAAATGTTGTTGTAGGTTGCTATGGTGTGTTAGAAATACCTCAAAACAAGAAGACATGGAGATGCACTAGGTGTGTCCGTCAACAGATAGCAGCTGTGAGTCAAATCTTCTCTCACTCCATTCCTTAATGAGTTTTCAAATTTTAACTATTAAAACTATTTAATTTCCAAAGGTTCCTAATATGTATTGATCATTTACCAATTGTACATGTATAAACCATCTGTATGTGTATTTACAGGAGTGCTGTTTGTGCTGTATGAGGGGAGGGGCCCTTAAACCCACCAGTAATGGCAAGTGGGCACATGTTGTGTGTGCTCTCACCATTACCGAGGTCAAATTTGAAAACATACTCAAAAGGGAGCCAATTAACATTGACGAAATAATTAGCAACAGAGTGAAATTAGTGAGTAGCAGATGATTGATAAAAGAGTTTGTAATGACAAGATATTGCCAAAGTAATATATTTAGTAAACTTAAAAGTATGGTCACCTTTAATTAAATAACATGATTACTGTCTGATACATGTATTATATTATTACCACAAAGATATTTGTTTTTGTGTGCAAGTTTAGTTTCTTTCATGTTCATAAAGAAAATTTAACTTTTCTAAGTGCATGTACTCATCTCCTTACTCTGTTCTTAATTTGATTATTTTAATAAATCCATTAAATGACATTGAGTGTTTTTTTCTAATATATTGAAAATAAACCCTGCATAAAGTGATAGGTAACAGACTCTTGAAAATCATAACTTCCTTGTACTTTCAGAAATGCTACTACTGTAACCCCCTTCACAACAGTGACAAGACAACAGGGGTGAGTGTGCTTTGTTCTGTGGGGAAGTGCACCTCCTCTTTCCATGTGACCTGTGCCTATGCTGCTGGGGTGCTTTTTGAGACCAGTGATTGGCCCTTCCCAGTCTATACAACCTGCAATAAACATGGGGCCCACAGGGAAAAGGTATTTTTAGCAGTGCTTGATTTAATTTATTACTTGATATGGCATAAGATTGAATATATTTATGTTTTGTGCTAATTTAAAGATTACTTTTCTTTTTAAAGGTGTAGACATGAAATAAAAAGGGAAAAATGTTTCTTTATGCATGTAGTGATTATTTCTTTGAAAATGAGGAATTAAAGTCCCTTTGTAATTTCTTGATTTTAATTGAGGAATTGATGAAAAAAGTTTATTTTACATGTTTCAGGCTTTTGCCAAGGAACGTGAAATGTCGAATCTGAAAGTTGGGGATAAAGTGTATGCCAAACACAAAAACACAAGATATTACAAAGCCACTGTTGTGAAAATCGAAAGACAAATTTTCTGTCTGTTGGATTTCGATGATGGCTCTTTCAGCGACGACACTTTTCCTGAGGATATTGTGGTATGTTTTATAACTGCATGCTTTCCTCAATTGTCCATCTTGAGATATGAGAGTTGTATTTACAATGTATACATGTAGGTACCTCACTCGAAGGTTACAGAAAGTTAATAAAGTAAACAATGAAAATGTTTATTTCAAGTAAAATCTAATGAATTTTTAAGTATTACTGTTAGTATCATCCTTTTGAATTTAGGGATACTCTTCATCCACCCTTCCATTAGTGGGGGCCCCAGTGGAAGTCAAATGGACTGATGGAGAGTTGTACGGAGCCAAATTCAAAGGCACAAACATTGTGGTCATGCATTTTGTAAGTTGAACTTTTTACTCTAAATATGTGTAAAATTCAATTTCAACCACTTTAATTTATACCTTATTTCAAAATTGAATGTAAATTAAATTTCCTACTGATAAATTGGCATTACAGGTCCAGTTTGAAGATGGAGTGGAAAGAGATTTTAAGAGACATGAAATATGGACTTTAGACGAGGAGCTACCAAAACATGTCAGATCAAGACTGGTGAGTGATGGCACAGAATTTAAAAACTAGCTTATGAATCATGATATACCCTAATGATATCCCAAGCGATATTTAATGAATATTTTAGGAAAGAAGCCTACATGAGTCAAATGTTGAATTTGTTTTCTGAATGTAGTGGATTTTTTCCTTTCAGTCTGTGGCTACAGAGAGAAAGTACAGTCTTCTCTATGATGAGGAGATAAAAGCTGAAGTAGGCGATCACCACACAAGGAACAAGCCCAAAGTCTCCTACTCCAAACTTAATGGCTGAAGCAACACGGGTTGCTGTATTATCTGTGATTTTTGAACAGTTGACTTGCAATGTATGCCTCAAGCATACACAAAGGCTATGAATTTATTTGTGGATTTTAAATCTTCTCTTCAGTGTCATTATTATGAATCACACATTGTGTGTATCTGTGTTGAAAACAATTGAATATGTTATACAGCATAAATTAATGAAATTGTTTGGATTTAATACTAATGCAGTTGCATTATTGTTACACTTATTTCACTCTCTGGCTGTTAACTGTGTGTTGAACTGTCTGCGTTGAGGAACTGATGCCCCTTGGTGGTAATATCGACACTGAACTTTGAGGTGAAGAAGGCAGCAATTATTTATTTGTGTATAAAACAATTGACAGTATTTATTGTACTGTGTTTTTATATATGGCGTTTTTAATTTCAGTTGTTTGAAATAGTGTACTGATTATGATGCACTCCGTTCATGGCTTAATTTTGTGTACATGTATATCTTTCACAGTTGAAATCTATGTAATCTTTCAGAGGAGTTGTACTTTGTACATTTTAAGATTTTATGTGAGAAATTGTACTGTAATTTTATTTATGGAATAAACATGCAACAGTTGTCAAATTTGTGTTTTATTTTTACTATGTGGGTTGTTTGAAAATTATTGACACAACACAAATATTTTCCTCTCTAAGTGACAAATATTGGTGAAAATTTGCATGAACATTGAAGAAACCTAAACAAATAGTTGATGTTATAAAAAATATTTAATATTTTCTTTACAATGATACATAAAGAAGTTGGTGGTAGGGGTACCTAGTGCAGGCATAAACTCGTAGATTATCAAACTTAAAACAATAACTACAGTACTGATCAGACCCAATCTAACACCAGAGTAAACCCCAACTAAACCCCGGGTTTACTTTAGGAGTTTATTTTGGATTTCCTCTGGGTTAACTTTTTGAAAATTTGGGTCCACTCGGGGTTTACTTTGGATTTACTTGGATATTGCTTTTGAGGTCAACTGTACGCACTGAAGTGTGAAGCAGACCCGTCTTTTATCTTTAGTTAACATCCTACTACCTGTTACTGTACTGGTAAATTCCTTATTTTACGCGAGTACTTAATTCCGCGATTCAACCGTTTTTCATCAAATAGCGAGAACAAAAAATTGCGAATGTTGAATTTTTATTATAGTTTCTTGTAATAAACATATATCCGAAAAATTTAAGCGAGATTTTAAAATTCGCGAGATGTGCTTCTCGCGATTTTACGCGGATATCTTAGTTACTATCTTGAAATATAAGCTTTATTTGGGCAAGGGTCAGAAAACGTGACAGAGGACAAAGCTTGCCAAGCCCTCTTCACGTTTTCGACCCAAGCCCAAATATCGCTTATATTTCAAGTCATTTATCAATACATGTATTTTGTTTATCCTGCAACATAATATCACATTTTGCACCTTAAATGAGCTTTTTCAACAAATTTTGCTGCATGTCTGCAGTTGAAACCATGACGCTATGGTGTAAACGAAGCAAAAAAGATGACGTCACAATGCATTTGGAGGTCGATTAAATGCACAAGGCTATGTTGAGGCATTGACAGAATATAGCTTTGGTTTATCGGGTAACCTTTATTTGGTCAATGCAAGGGGTAGTTGCAGGATTAAAAGGAATCAAGAGCTTCATTTTATCTTATTTAGAATTTAAAGGTTGAAATCATTCAAAAATACCCGTATGGTTCATTTTAATTTATAAATGCATGGTATATATTTAAAAAATATGAAGAGACCACACTGATAGGAAATAACAGCAGTGGTCAGACAGCCTTTAGCTCAATAAACAAGCCAGTGTGGTATCATTTAGTCAGAGTAAAAAACAATATGTGCAAATATACTTCAGCAATTTTGAGTGGTCATGCATAGAGGGATACTATTTTAAAAGCTTCTCGGACACTACTTTGGAATCATTTTTATTCAGTGGGGTCAAATCTGTAGGTAGCCAAAAATTTCCTGGTTCGTGGGGACATTATTTCATTGGTTGCAAGTTCTATTACATAAATAAACATTTAACAAACGCTGGTATATACATTTGGTGGGGACCAGTGTTCGTGGCTTTTGTGAGCAAGAGTAACCCAAAAAAGCCATGAACACTGGTCCCCCAAAGACAATGATGATTCTACTTTATTTCACTGTAACTCTAGTCTTGCAGTAACACCAGGCTGTGCATGCTATACCATTCATTATTTCTAGGCAGAGTAAAACCACAAGATTTGAATACACAAAATGAAGAAGATGAATTGGTATTTCATATAATTTATTCATTAACTTGACTGTATTAACAGTATAAAATGATGGGCAAAATTTATGAACCCAAGTACTGTTACATCTATAGCCCATATTCACAAAGTGATGTAGTATAAAGTTTGACAGGTTAAGGCTGTACATGTTTACATTTTATTTCTATCATCTGACATGTACACACGATGAATAGTTAACAAAAATTACCATCAGTACATCACTGTTTCTAAAAGATGAGAATAAATGATTAACATTATCACAGAAATGTTCAGAAGTGAATTCAATATTCCTTCGGACAAAATGTAATGATGGAATGAACGTGAATTGATGATCTGGCTGCAATATGATACAATGCACCATTCAGCTGTACCCAATTTACTCTCTATATACCAGTTGATGGTCAGTTAGTTGAAAATGACGAGCAGAGTGGTACGCAAATGAAGTCAATGCTGCTTAGCACTATAACTGATCATAAATTAACAATAGTAAGCGATTTATGTACAACAGCGTAAGCGTTTACATCACTGGTGATGACCTGTACATCTCCTAACAACACTCAGCCAGACAATTATATAAAGATGATATAAACAAATCATGTAACACACAGTTCTACTGCTAATAACTCTTTTGAATTTAAATTAGTCATCAATCGTTTAAAGCTGAGTTAGTATAAATAGCCTCTAGGTTTTTTTCCATCCTACAGAATACAAATACATGCATGTGTTGCTCAGGAGTTTAAGTAGTTTTCCCAAAATGAATATAGAAAAAAAATATTTTGACAATGCATGAGGACAACTGGTGAATTAATGTTAAGCTAAATTATTTAAAGAAGCAAAAGCTGTGTAAAAAAAATTTCTTTGAAGCATCTAAGTAACAAACACCTAAACCTTAAAAATAGATCTTGAATATCAGTTTTCATCACAATGCATAACTTACACACACACACATACACGCAAAATGAGGCTCACGCACATATTTATGTTGTCTGTTCTCATGAATCTGAAGAAAAAAATAATTTATGTTATCTCTCTTTCAATGCCTTATGCAACATATTTTTATCAAAAAGAGCCAAAAACAAGTACAACGTCTTAAAAACTTTTAGGTTCCTTTAAAGTCTAAGTCACTTTTTGTGCATTGTATTGTTCTTTCAATACAAGTTGTGAAACCATTGAAATATGATGCGGAACCATCAGATGCTCTCTTGTTCAAACTGCTCAAAACATAAAAATACAGGCATGTATATAGTTTTGTTGGACATAATCATGAGGCTTAATATATAAAGTGCTTCACACCGCGAACACCTCTGAAGAGGACCAGCATGCTGCTCTTTGTGCAGTCACAGATACTGTTATGGCAAATCTTCATATTGCACACAAAATCAAGTCCTTTTCTCTATGGGAGTCACTTAACAACATGGTTAAAACTTGCGGACACCAAAATCATTAGAGGTGAATTTCAGGTTTAAAAGAAAAAATTATACAAGTACCGGTAAAATAAAAAAAAATCAATTTTCTAGCTAAAGCTCGATACTGTGAAATGATAAGGAAAGGAAACACTACACAAAGCGGTGAAAGACGGGTCATCACAGAGAAATCAAACTGAGGCTGTGAGCGGACTCCCTGACCGTGTTGTGCTGTGAGCAAACAATTAAATATACAGGACCAGCTGCTCAAAATAACAGTGTCTGAGGCCCCTTGTTCATAGACAATACAAACAGAAAATATCCGAGGAACTATTGTCAAGGGCGATGAAATCTGAAACAAGAAATAAAAGACATTCAATTTTGACACATACAAGATTTTCATTAAACTTTGGTTATATTCACATGAATATTCCAATATTCTTTTATCAATATTGAACAATACCTTGTTAAGTGTTTGCTCTCCTCATGAACAGCCATTTCTTTACTTTTAAATTCATTCAGTTCTTTTCTTATGGCAGCCTGTACAAATCAAAGTACATTGATAATCTATGTATGTAAATCAATTTCTTAAATGTTTTATTTCACTGTAGTATACAATGTTATTCATCTAAATTCCCTTTCATAGCCTTGAAAAGCAAAAAATAAATTCCTTTCCTTACTAGCTGCAATAAATAAAACCAACACAATCCGTGATAATCTTACTTTTTCACCCCCACCAAACCCAACTGACATGGAATTGTCAGGTACATAAATGTTTATTTTATCCAGCTAAATGTACATGTGAATATACATCTTTTCCTTAAAAAAGACAACTTTATTGGCAATAAAATGAAAGTTAATTAAAATTTCGTGTTGTTTGCAACATTAAATTGTGATCGTCATGCTTATATTTATAAGCCCCCTGTACTCACTTTGTCCTTTGGAGTTAGTCTAGTCCAAGGCTTGTCGGCCCGTCGATCGTATTCGTGGGCGTCAGTCCACTCCACATAGTCATTGAACTTGATGATCTTCCTCTCCTTCAATTCCTCTATGCTGGGTCTAAAGCTTAGCTACAAAACAAAGGGAACAGCTCTTTATATACAGCCTTTATGCAATTATTTTGTTTAGTCAACAGAAAATGTGAATCTGCCTTTGTGTAATAAGTAGCAGTATTATTTTAACAGAACACAGTTTTTGTATATATGCATGTATAATCTACAGAATAAACATGCTAGTACCTTCACTAATTTCCTGAACCTCCTTATTCTTTTGTTTACATTTTTTAATCTACTATTCCACACCACAGTCAGAAGAAAGTATAACTGAACTAAAGAGGAACTGAGAACCAGCATGATGAGAGGACCAAACCAACTACCAGTGACCCACACCATTCCCAGGAACTGATATATCCCTGACAGATGATGTATGCTCACTTTGTAGAATACAGGTAAATCCCTAAACCACCCCAGATCACAGTGACCAGGTTATCTCTCTGCTAATTAATTACAACACCTACCCTGCTCCCACTAATTATCCAGATGTAATTACTGCCTACTTTGTCTTTGACCAGCATGTTTTGACTACACTTATTGAGAGAATTTACAATGAACATGTAAGCTGTTGTTTACAAGTAAACTTTCTAACATAAAGATTGATTAGTTTGAGAAATAATATGAAGTACTCAGACATTTTCAGGTGTTAAAATTAGTAACGGAAATAACAGGGATATATGGAAATTAAGGTGTGTGTATCTAGATTCATAAATTCTTATACATTTGTACTAATTTTAAAGGGATCTAGAATTTTGTGTGAAATGTATTGTGCAGTCATCACAGTGTAATACGGAATGTCTATTTCACTGGTAAAACTCGATGCGTACTGCAGTCAACATGTTTGATTATATAATATTTTAAAGAAATACAAGTATTCAGAAGCACATCAACTATGTTAAAATTTCCTCAAAGTCTTTCAAATGGAATAAGAACATGTCATAAAATGACATTATTTTGAGAGATCAGATAGAGTTATCAATTATCAGTTATTATCATATACTCAGTAATTATTATTAAGGTGAACGCTGATACACGTGTACCAGTATATAGTCAGCCCAAGGTATTAAAGGAATTTGTACTAACCTTCCTTATGAGGTATCTTTTCTTTTCCTCTTTGTCCTTTTCAGCTTGGTCAATACTCTGAGCTGAAAGCAAAAACAAATATTGTGAAAAATTATTGAAAAAAAACGTGTCAGTACAGAAAAAATAACAAAAGTTCTTGAAAACTTACTGTGCAAAATGTTTCTTTGTTCTAATTCCTCCTGTGTGGGTCGTAGACTCAGTCGCCTGAAAATAGAACAATGTAATGAGTCACATTTGTCTTTGCGTTAATTCATACATACAAAATCTTTAACTATAGAAAGAAAACACTTTGTTTACCAGAGTTGTAAGCTCTTTATCATGACCCTTATAAAGATATGAATGAGACAGCAAATATCAGACACTTGTGTAAGCCCCATCCCTGATAGGCAGTCTTCTTGTTTCCTGCAGTTACACCCACCTGATTAGCTTGCTACCAATGGCATTGCGATCTTCCACCTTCTGCGTAGAAGACTTTTCCTGAATGATGTTTTTCTCCACCAGTTCTATACGAGTTGGTCTGTTTCTAAGAAACCGTGCTAAACTATCTTGTCGAGCAACCTTTGCTGCCAGTGATGCTGCAATAAAAGAAAACTCATAGAGTGCTCTCAGAAAGTAAACCAATTGTCATTCTCCATTTTAAATTAACAATGCATTGATCGATGCTCCGCAAGCATTAGAAGTATTTCATTGAAACCTAATTGCAAACCCAATGCTGAACCTGGGACTTAAGTACTACATTCTTAAAACTGAACCAGTTAAAATAAAGCTAAATTGAAATGTTCACTAAAATAATCAAATTTTGCATCAACTTCAGGTAGGTAAATTGTATGTCACAATTACATCTTCACACTGCCTTAGTCTTAAAAAGATAGTACACTATTTTCTAACAAATTTTAAAAATCCATCACCGATGGTGACTTAACTCCATTTCAAGGTCTTTGCAGAACAAGCAATCTAAAATATAGCAGAATTTTACCTATAACTATCATTGTAATTCCATTTTTGGACGATCTATGGATGTATACCATATTAAACTGATATTCTTCTCCTCCAGGAAACATGACAGCATCAATGAATTACAGAGACAACTAGCATGTTTTTAAAGCAAAAGTTCGGATATATTTATTATCACCCCGTTGCACAAACAAACCAATCACAGAGCTTTTAGACTTATATCTATTTATGGAGAGCGAGAAACTGTTACCATGGCAACACTTGTTCAGTGTATTTTCATTGAAGATTTTCATTAAAGGAAATTTCATCAATATGTTTTTCTCATATGATTTGAAATTTTCATTTCATGTAAATATGATTAACAAATAACTTTTTGTTTTACTATTTAGAAGAAATGGGATACCTCCTAAAAGTATATTTTTAAAAATCAGATAATGTAAGCCAAATAAACCATCAGAAAATGCAAGGTTATAATGAATAGTGCTTTAAAAAAAATGCCATGTTTCATTATATTTTACAAATGTGTTGGGCACTGTATGTAAACATTTAAATATTCAATATTTCTCATTAATGAAATTGAGTTATAAAACACACTGTAAGCTATATTTTGAGTGTTTTTTGAACACCTAGATTCCTGAGTTGATTAAGACCTTGATCAATGTATGTATAACAACCCAAGAATAACAATGTAATGAAATATAATAAGTTTGCTGTGCAGAATAATCCTAGACCAAACATTGTTTTCAAATGAATAGATTTACGATTATCTTCATGGTAGTTCATTGTGTTACAAAAAATTAAATTAGTCTGACATTGAAATGCATTTCTCAGCAAGAGTGTTCACAAGTGGTGTCTTTTGTATTCCATATAATCAACAAAGAAGCATTGCGATGCAGCAAGAACATTTAACCGTAAGATGAATCTTTGAATAATATTTCAGATATCAAATTATAAAGTCAATGGATCTACCTGATATCTGTTTGGGTAAGTTGTTTACTAGCTGTAAACCTGCCAGACATCTTAAAGAAAGCATGCTTCAAAGCTAACATCATCTTTACAGTTACTGAACTTAAACTTAACCATGTGATAATGATTACATGGGGCAATAAAGTTACTTCTATCAATACTAATGATGTTTTTAAAGAGATTCAGCTATGAAATTGAAGAAAACAGTTTTATTGTGGAACAAAGCGCAGATCATTCAGAGCTAACACATGTACTTCAACCAATAACCTTTCTAGCTGCAAACTGAAGGCAAACAGGGAAAATTCAGGTTGACACACATGCTGTTTATGGCATCAAGTACAAATTTCCTGTTGAGCTACAAATCTGCAGGTAAGACAATTTTCCATTTATAAAGACCACCTGTGTCCAAAACCCAAGGATATAAGGCCTAAGATTTACAATTATAAGTCCAATATTATGTTCTAGACCTAGTGATATAAGATTCAAATTGCAGGTCCAAAATATAAAGATATAAGGTCAAAAACCTAGAAAATAAGGTCTAAGACCCAATATAGGGTTTAGACCTATGAATATAAGGTCTAAGATATGGATATAGTTTTAGACCTAGGGATATTAGGTCAATGACTAACAGATAATATTAGAGATCTAGGGATATAATGTTTGTCCTTCATGTCTTCACTTACACACTGTCTCTTCCTCCTCATCCTCCTCCTCATCGTCACGGTAACGAATCTCTTCATCATCTGAAGAGGAGTCATCTGCAGGATTATAGTCAGGCTTAGAGCCTTTGTCTGTGTGACTGTTTGTGAAAGACTGTTTGGCTACTGGTGTGTCTGTTAGGTTTTCTTTATTATCACTGGCTGTGAATTTTCTGTACAATTAAAGCATACTCAATATTAATACAATTGATCACACAGTAAAATCTATATGTAAAATAATCACTTAATCAGTAAAAAACATTCTCAGTTGTACTCAGAAGACGATAGAACATTAATGACGTAGTTTGTGTATAACTTGGGACATTATTCCATAAACATTACAATACAGTGGTAATTAGGAAAGTTTATTTTCAATACAAGGAAAATCTGAAGATGACAATCTGGTCTATAAAATATATGTTTTGTGTGGTGTGTCAAGTTCAGCAATTCAGCACAAATAAAGCAAATATCAAAGCGACTCAAGGTACTTTTCCTGTTTAAACTTTTGGAAATTTCTTGTTTAGCCAATAAGACATCCATGTTCTAAAGAGAACAAAACCATTTGGTATATACATGTATCTATCATAATACACACAGGTCTAGTTCAAAGGGTATAACAATCTGGGTCAAATCCATGTCAAGGTAAAAGATTATTAAAGTGGCATATATATCTATTATTCTTTATATAGAATAACATGGTAATTTATGATACAAACCGACACTGCCTATTACCCTCTCTTACCTGAAACTGTTTATAGCAACCAAGTTACCAACAAACTGTCATATTCATAATAAAGAAAATAGATTTCAAACTGCTAGCATAATGTTGCTTTAACTGATAGATTAATATTACACCATTTTATTTCTTTAATTAACATTCAAAAAAGAAAAGGAGGTCAATTTACTAAATTCTGTGAAATGACAGCACTGTACATCAACCCCTTTGACATTAAGTTCAATCAGTATTCTGAAACATCTAAGCATCCCCTTTTGATACTTACACAAAACCTCCTTTGAGTTTTGGCCTGGGTGCTGCGACTGGGGTGGCTTTGGGTGAGGACTTTGGTTCGCTGACCTGTATCATCTCTTCATAGGGCGGTGATTCAATGGTATCTACATGTGAAAATTGAACAGATGGAGTATGGGTCGCTGGGGGAGAATCGGGCTGACCTCCCCCTTTTAATGCACTCTTCCTAGGAAGTTTAGAATTGTCCCAATCAGAAGCCGGTGCTATCTGGAATGTTCCAGTCGGATCACTGTATTCAGGGGGATCCTTTTCCTTTGGCTGTGCCACCTCTGAAACTGCTCCAGAAAAATAACCCCCATTTCAAAATCTTTGCCATTATTTTTTCTTTTTCAGATAAAGTGTGACAGGTTATTTGAAAAATATTTGAATTTTTTCTTTAATAAGAAATTTTAATCTTATTATCATTATAATAATATCATTAATATCATTGACATTAGAATGTTTTATGATATTAAACAATAACAATTCTTAGTCATGGCGACTTTACCTTCTTCCGCGGGAGGTGGAGGGGGTGGATCCATAGGTTTCTCCTCCTCTGGGGGAGGGGGTTGTGGCTCAGAGGCTACATTGGACACAGCAGAATCAGGGGTACTGGAGCTCTGTAGGTGTGGGAATACCATAGGTCTGACCTGGGCAGTTGTCAACACTGAAAATGAAGAAAAAAAAAATAATGCTCTCGTTATATAAAATGTAGTGTTTCATGTTATGAATAAAGGAAGGAAATCTCCCATACTGTTTGACTACCGGTATGTCATAGTCAATGAGTCCAGGACACATCTTCTGTTAAATAAAACCAGTACGTGGTACATATCACAGGGAGGCAGGAATCACACACTTACATAGAAGTTGTCAGGAATAGTGCCATCATGAAGCAGGGGTACATAATGATTAATGGTCAACAAATTCAGTATTAGTTGGAGTATTTTAATATAATGAGCATGAAATTTTTAAAATTTACATCTCTACCCAATTCATTTTCCACTAAGCAAGATATTTAGGTCTTTGGATCTTGGTGTGAAAGCAATTATATCAGCACAAACTAACTTCTGATACTTTTATTCACTGTAACAAAACATTCCTAGATAGAGATGTAGAAACATGTCGATAAATGTACATGTACTTCTATACATCTGTATTTTAAATAACTAAAGTGAGTTCAAATGACATCAAAAAAGCTTAATATTTTCCGATATATAAACAATGGACCCTCATTTCAATTCTCTGTCTTTTTTCCCCAACTTTGCAGACTTTTTGTATGCTTACACACACAGACTTTCACACTGGGTAAAAGCAATCTACACAGTGTAAATGTCACCAGAGGAATCAGGGGGGGGGGGGGGGGGGGGGGGGCGCTTATGACAGAGGACTAAGGTACCTGGTGCAGGGGTGATTTCTGCTTGGGTTGTCGTAGTGACAGGTGGGGTCTCCATGGTAACAGTTTCTACTGTGGCAGTTCCATTACACTCTGAGGCTGACACTTCTGGTGAACTGACTTCAGCTGTGATGGCTGTAACAAATGTAATACCATTTGTATTGCTAATGTCATGTGCAAGTGTGCCATATTGATATAGTTTATATTTCACTCTGCCGACCAAAAAAAAAAAAAAGCTTTGAAAAACCTTCAGGTAAATTAAGTTTAGTGGAACATGTATTTCTTGTTATTTAGCTACATAACAAGCAAGGGCTAGATAAATCATTTCTATAAACTATTAACAAACAAGGTACTTCTCCAATGAAGCAATAAATATCAAAGTTTATTCTTTTATCATTAAATTTATTTAATACCCTGGCTGTATTTCATGAAATGATTGATTACATGACAACATCACCTTTCAATGTAATTAATTAACACACTTTTATATGATTAAAACACACACAGGAGTACATATAGACTGTGTACACTCCTATTCACAGGTATATCAAGGCCATTCGCTATTAATGCAGCTGTAACCCAACAACAGGTAAACATTTCAGATTAATAAGTTAAGTCAAAAGAAAAAAATATTCCAAACATCATATATTTTGAAGATTAAAGATCACTGATATTTAGCATAACCAAAACCTAGTGACATACATGTTTTCATTGTGATCCAAATTTGATTTCATTGTGACCATTTCTGAAGAATTTCTCAAAGACATTTACAAATAGAACGGAAATACCGAAAACTGGATACAAAATGTAGACGTATACTAATGGACATTCTTTTCCATGTGCAATGTACTGCTCGCATTTCTTAAACATAATTTAGGGTTTTTTTCTTCAAAATAATAAATCATATCAAATTTAAATAAGCAATGAGAAAATTATATTTAGCAGCGCATCATATTTATACTTTCAGGTTTTAAGCCTTAGAGAATCATTGTTTACTGGAATTTGGGGCTGAGTTTAGGATTTTGATAAATACACAGAGGCAGCCACTTGAGGTAAACGCACACCAGACCCTGCAGCCGGTGTGGTACCTGTTGATCAGTGCCACCTAACCCTGCAGCTGGTGTGGTACCTGATGATCGGCGCCACCTGGCTCTGACTGGATTCTGTCTTCCTGCTGGACAGGTTGGACACCTGTTATGCTGAGAGCGACCTATCAGCATATATTAAGGTCACCCTTTTTTTTCTTTGTGTATGAGATACCTAAATGGGCAATGTTCTGTTATCGGAGCTAATAAAACAGAGATATTCAAATAGAAGAGACCTCACTATCTGAGGACACTGAAACAAACAAATGTACAAGGCACAGTTAGAGCATTGATACAAGTCACAGAACCAGGAATATAACTGGCATGATAACTCAGTACTATTCAAAACATGCCTCAAAGCTTCAAATTTGAAATAAAAAAAATAAAAAATACCAGTCTGACAGAATTTTCCCTATAAAACCAAAAAATGCATTAAAATGTCTGATTTCCCCCTGAAAAATGATCGCAAAGCTCTAAATCTAAATCTATACACAGGTGCCAGGCACTATATACTAAATCTGACAGAAATTAAACTGTCAAACTGAATGATGTTTTTGGTTTCTTGTTTGTACAATATATTCCCATAAATGCAGGAATCATTGCATCTTAATTACATTGTTTTAATTTACAGAATAGAAGAAAAATATCAACATTATGTAATCACGTTTATCTATAAAGAACACCCCCCCCCCCCCTTCCATTTAAAAAAATTAATCTCTTTTTTCCACAAACAATCAACAACTTTGGTTATACAAATAGTCAACAACTTTGTTAACCATTATCTTTTCATAGAAAGGTTTTAACCTCTGTACTAAAAAAGGACATTCTTGCATAAATTTCTATTAAAAAGAGGACTTTTTTATGTGGGACTAAAAATATAAACCTGCCGTCAGTGTTATCTTATCACGGTAATCATGTAATAACCTGGCAGGCTGCAGTAACCAGGGGAATGGATTCCATCTGTCTCCACAAAACTCTAGCCACTGCACTCTTATTTCACACCAAATATTTCATAAATCACATCATACCAAGGCAGCATCTTGCTCCTTTCAGGATAAAATAAGAGCACAAGAAAATCTGTTTGAATAATCCTAGTTACAGTGAGACACAATATGACTATTACAGTTCTGCTCCCCGCTCTATTGATCTGAACTCCTACAAGATTTCTTCACTCAGAATCCTACACAGTTGAAAGACAAAGTCCACACCCAATACAGCAACATATGACAGACCTACTACCCTGCAGAATCTAAACATCGAAACATTTCCATTTACAGATCTCTCTCAATTACCATCACAGCCCCGAAAAATTCCAAAATTACCATAAATCTGCCGAAATCTTCACAATAGAGATGAAGAGAGCGGAGATTTCCGTCAGGCACTCCCTCCGCTGTGGTGACATCAGTACAGGTATATAGTCTTCACATCACATGACAATAAATGCCTCCGCCTAATTCTAACACTACGAACAATTCCTCCGGTTTCTGAATGCTACACGGTGTGGATTCCAATACAGCTGCATGATCCACTGAATGCTCTCAATGATGCAGCAACTAGACCTAACACTCTCTGGTTTTGATGGTACTGCAGATGTAGCTTCACACCTCTTATGTGAGTGTACCAAATGACTGGCAACAGCTTTTCTGATCCTGATGAACAAAACTTCACAATTCCCAAGACAAAAGGTATTTAACTATTTCTACTCATTTTTGGTTTTACTGTGTACATAACAAAAATAAAATAGCCAATCTATGGAGGATCATTTACACAGTACAGTGAAAGTACAGTGTATATGTGAAATGTGACAAAGTTTTGTTACACAAATGAGTTTTGAGGCAACTTTAGATACTGGATGTTACAACAAGTATTTAAGTGCTTTTGACATTTTGGCCATGCATGCCTTAGCTGTTGGAGGCACAAACGACCACTTGCCAAGTCATTAGGTTGTTCCTTGTGTGAAAAGTTTATTAAAGTTTATAATCTGGTGCAGCAAAACATGAAAACTCTGATGCCATAGTAAGCATTTGTTGAGAACAATTTACTGGTTTTCTATAAATAAACTGATTAAAAATAAAATAGCTTGACAAACAAGAGGAAAAACAAGCCAATGCCCTAGCTAGTAACAACAACTTTGTTTTGAGGTCATTCTATTTTTCTTATCATTCCATAAACAAATACTGGGGTTTGTTGTACATATATGAGTGACCTTCCTCATCATTCAGTGCTTTAATTGGTGTGTTTGACAGGATGTAAAGAGTCTATATACATTCCTCTACTTACAGTTTAATTAAGATAGATATTAATAAATAAGTGAAAATAGAAAGTTCATTTATAGTGAACTAATGGTGTCTTGTAATTAACAAAATAATTACATGCACTTGAAATATCAGCATTGAGTGCAAATCACTGGAAATAAATCTATTAAAAATGGGGGTGTGTGTTATTTTGTAATAGTTATAATTTTCCAAGATGCTAGCCTTTCATAACAGAACTTCTTTTTTCAATTCTAATTTACTCATAAATACCAGAATACAATACCACTGTGCACAACATATGAAATGAAAATCCATCAGGCATGTGAAACTATTATAATTCATCACCTGGTGACAAATTTGAGACTGATTTTTAGTTCTTGATATAAGACTCTTGACTCATTTCCAGATTAAATGGTACTTTCCTGTTAACAGATATACAATGTACATGCTAATTAATTCCAAAGGTCCAAATATGTGCAAAGCATACTTAACAAAGGTCAAGATGCTATGCTTTTAGTAACTTTTTCCTTTACTAATGCTCTGGAAAATACTTTCCAACCCCTGCTTCCATCATCACCACTACACTCTAACCACTGATTGACTTGATGGTACTTACCATGTGAATTGACATGGTTGGATTCGGATACCGTCACCTCCACCTGAACATTCTGGGAATTCTCCGCAGAATTTGGCTGTTGTTCAATCGTTGCCAGCCTGGGCGTCTGGTCAGCTTCCACATCTTTTAACACACCTTTGCGTATTAATTCTTCTCGTGTTGATCTGATAGATATTTTTCTTTCTATTTCTGAATAAGAGAGAGAGAGAGGTCAATGGTTTAAATAATATACCTTAGTTGCCTGTACTTCTTTTAGTACACACATTTCATTTTAAAGTCAATTAGATTGACACAGCAGGTGTCTGCTAAATATAACTTGAATCAGACTTGGTAATCAGAATTCACTTAGTATACAAGTAAATGCAGGTTTATGACCTAATTTCTCTAAGCTTTTGCAAATGTGTACCAGTATTTGAAAATCAAATTAAACTAAAGACCTAAATGGTTATTATTAAGTATGAAATCCAACTGTTCTAAATTGCATATTCTCTACACATGAATAGAAAAACTGTAAACAAATCAATATCCTTTCTCTTTTGTGACTGTTTTTGATTAAGCAGCAAACAATGAATTGATTTTCTAAACAACAGCTCATATATCAAACCTGGCCAGTGTACGCTACGCAGTTTGAATTTCTCACCTTTTGCTGCCCTTTCGATCTTTTCACTCTTTTTCTTCCGTTTCCATTTCCAGGGTTTGAATATTTTGCCGATGGAAGAGAATTTGCTCTTCCTCTCCGGCGGAGGGGTGTGCTGTGTGGTGGTACTCAGTGTGGCTGACTTCATCTCGCCATTCTTTTTCTTGTCTGAAAAAAAAAAAATCAAACACTCTCAACAATCAATATCGGTTTGTCATAATTTCCCTGCTGATGTCATTTTCTATACTGTCCCAGATTGTAATTCTAAATCAATACCGTGTGTAGGGAAATGACCAGCAAATGCAAACAGCGGATTTAACAATCAAGGCACAATGTTATAAAGTCACTTTAGATGGTTTATCTTACGTTGTTGAGACAATAGTCCCCTTTCACTACATGTTAGTCCAGTGCCGGTACTTGTCATTCACAAAATACCTCACCCCACACTTAGTAACACTAGTTGACTGTATGAATGGCCAGAAGGTTTTGATCGTGGGCAGTATAAACACACAACCTGAGTCATCGCGCTTACAGAATTCTATGAACATAAACACACACAAGGAAAAAATTCCTTGCTTTTATATCTCTCCTTATAAACACAACTATCAATACCCAAGTAGAAATAAAGTGAACACTATTAAGGATCAATCCAAATGTAGAAATAAAGTGAACACTTAAATAATAGGATATATCAGCCCTAATGCTCTTTATAGCCTTACAACCTCCGAAGTAATCAGAGCAGTGCAGTGATTAAAATCAACCGAAAGTAATCACCATCAACATGATCAATGGGTGTTACTGAACTATGGTATAAGGCAAATGGCTTCCTTTATTATAGCTGTTAGTTGCTTGATGACAATTCAGTTGTCTTAAATGCACAGATATTTCCTAATTCTGAATAACTGTTTTAATTACAGGCTCAGCATGTAAAATTGAATTGGGTTTTTAATGTTGTACATTAATTGTACTATTCGCCTTCTTTTACTGCACAGGAAAAGAGCTAGCTGCTTCGAAAAAAGATAAAATTAATTTAAAACCATGAATGGATCCTATTTAAATGAAATGGTCAATTCATGAACAGTGCAAGTATTTTAATAAGAGAAATATCTAATTGGATGGTAATTTTCTATGACCTATGCTTTGTTATCCAGCATTTTTAACAAAGTGATACCACACACAATATCACCTAAAATATCAGCTTTTAACCTAAAATAACTAATAAATAGTGCAAGTAGATTAAGGCTGAATGCAGTGTTTATAATCTCAAATATTCAGATACCAGTGTATTTGATTATCGTTTGTGTTTAGAAATAAAACACCAAACCCACAATCTACACCATACAATACTCAATTTGTAAGTTTACAAAATTGACTTTTGTTTCCTCACAGGTTGACTTTTGTTTTCCAATGTTTCTCCTATTTCCTAGCTAGTATCATTTCACAATAGGATCTCTACTTTGAAAAATCTAAAAATTACATCTGACCTTTGATTAGAAAATTCATTAGTCACCGTGTAGAAACTGACATGATCGTAGATTTTTTGTTGTCAGTAGAAGAGATGTTCAGACATTTGAGGTCCTTTGATGGTTAACAATGGTGTATTGCCTGATTCTTAACAGAACTAATGAGTTCGGATCAATAGCCATTTTTTCCTGACTATTAATTTTTCCAATATTTGTCTGCCTGATTAGAAGCCCCGAAACAGGTAGTGTTTGCCCTGTCCTAGGGTATTGATCTGTGGATGTTACACTCAATGACTAAAGCTCGCACTTTTTCTTATGGGTTTCACAACATATTCACTAGTATGCACGCTGATAGAAAGAAAAGAAGAAAACACTGTGACTGCTGTAAAACAATACACAATTTTCTCTACCTGCAACATACACATTGTTTTCTAAGAAAGAAGTTTCCATGTATTACTCTGTGATTTACATTTGGTAATACGTCCTTTTCCTTGCTTTAGCTCATGGTTTAACATTTGTTTCCACTGTCAAAGATAAACAGCTGTTGTCCTTTCCTAGAACTGTTTCATGATTTTTTGTTTTTTTTATAGGAAAACTCTGCTATATTGTCTTTCCAGTGGACTTTGCTCAGAGCATTGATCAAAGAAGTAAAATCTAACCTTTATGCAATAACTTTCAACAATTATAGCCTGTAAGCCACAGGCAATAGGATGGACTAGATCATAACTCAGGGCTCTTGCCAGTCAGAGATCTGGAGATAGAGTGGACTCCCAGTTTATAAAAACATCAGTTGTCTTGAGATTGTATCTTTTTGTTTGTAGGTTTGAACAGTCTAACAGTGACTTCAGTTTGTCATTATGTCACATATCTCCATTTTTTCTAGTGGTACTCTAGCTGCAATGCTAAGTTTGATGCACTTCCTATTCAATGTGTATGACCTGCAGTACCTATATCTCCTCACTCACTCTTTATCTCTCCCATTCTTATAAGCATTATTGTACAATTAGCAGCCAAAAAATGTCTTATTCATTTTAACCCTTCCCCTAAAAAGTTGCCTCTTGTCTTTAACCTCCTTGATTTCAAGACTTAGCGCTCTATAAAAAGCTGGAAATTAATGACATGAAATTGACTGCATTAAGGAAATTTTTAATACCCAATATGATTTCCTGAGTGTACATATCCTATATTAGGTCATTCTCCTTGATTCTGACAGTGAAGCTAATCTACCATATTTACTAGACAATGATACCTATCCTTACATAAAACCTTGAAATAATTGTCTTTATTTAGCAATGTACAAGTATATGCATACCATTACATACAGGTATATACTTAGTACCAACTGTGCACAACATCACTATAATTAAAGTTTCTTTAATCTCCCACTCTTTTCCTTTTTAAAAGCAATATTCTATTGTCAGCTGGTTAAACTTGTGAAGAATGTTGAAACAGTTGTCTAATACAGAGCTTTTAAACTGATGACACATCTTTCATCAGCTCAATATTTCGACAATCATTTGTGACATGGAGTCAACCTTGTGGGTGTCTTAATGTGAAAACACCCATAAGTTATCTCATTGTTAGAAATCATCTCTGCCCTCATTTCATGACAGTTTTCCGCCTATATCAACTGAACAGAAAGAAAAAAATCTTTCTGCCTAATTATCAATTTTACTTTGAGCCAGTGATCGAGAGGAATCTTTGGGCAAGGACAATACAGACATGAAACCATTTCTATTACATCTCAAACAGTCAGACAATGCTTATCCCCCCAAATCTGTATCCCTCACTGTCTCGTTATTTGTTTATTCAGATATATCACACAAAGTGGTGGGGAGACTATGGGCCTCTTTTACTTTGATAATAAAATCTCCAAACGTTGACCCAGGTTATACATAGCCCTGTGATCAATACCTCGTTTTCTGGCCAAAATTCATTGCGCCGGGTATCACCCAGTGGGATGTGGTCATATACCGGTAATAGGTTGTCCCACTCCCTGGAACGAATCAAGCAAGCTAGCCCCTAAACATGTATCTACCTGAGACAAACAATCCCGTGCTGCAGTCCACTAAATCTACCCCGATACAATGGAGCTTCCCATTTCACTTCAACTACCACCATTTAGGATATGTACACTTCTCACACGATAGCTACCCCGATATTGTGTGGGGTGTCATCTTTCTCCACTCGCTGTCTGGGATTAACAGCGGGATAAGTCTTGAATTTATCTCTGCCATTCTAATCTTGTGGTACATAAATATTTGTGTGACCTTCGACAACCAACTCATTGTCAGATCTGGACATTAAAATCTTGTCAATTTTTCAAAACAAATATTTTTTTCCAAATATGATACAACTATTAATAACGTCCACCTAATATGGACTGAATAGAATGATTTCATCAGTGACTGGAAAGCTAAATATTACTTTGGTCCATATCATTTATAACAACAACTGGGTATTTAAAACGCTATCATTGACTCTACACAGGATTTCACCAGGTATTTTTACTTATCTTGACATGGACATGGATAGGTCTATGAAAACAAAAAAATCCACAAACACATACAACACTCTGAACATCATGCTTCATTTTAAAAGAAATCTGAATAATCAACCATCCTGGATACAAATAACACAATAGCCAATGTCCATATCATATGAAACAATTACTTATCATTTTTACAAACACACTGTGATGCTTTGAAATTCTTTAACATTTTATGTTTTTTTTACTTTGAGTAGTTCACTAAAACACATACACACACGCCCTAGACAGACTGTCAACCCTGTACAAATTGGTCATTTGTCAACCCAATACCTGATTCACTGTCTCTTCAAACGATCACATGCCAGCTCTCCTCTCCAAGGCCTGAGATCCCATAATTTAACTTGTAGAGGTAGCTCTGGTGTTCCCAAGTCTCAAACTTCCCAACCAACAGGACACATTATGACTAGCTACAGCTCTAACACACAGTGATCACAAAGGCTACAGTAATATGAAACACAAGGAAATACTAGCTTTTGACTCACAGGCTTTGATAAAATACAAGTTAAATAATTAAGAGAGAATATACACTTAATTGGCCTCTATTTTAAAACAGTTCAAGTTACACCTATAGCACTTAGTGTCAGTTTTTTCAAAGCAGAAATTTTTTCATAGGGCATAAAATTTCAAAACAAATCTTATCCTATTGAGACCCACAACCACTCTTAAATTACTAAATATGCTTTTTGTATTGGACACAAATGTGATTTTGCTTCGTGAGCATCATTGCCTCTAATGAATAAATCTATTAAAAAAATATCAGATTGGTCGGCATTCTGCTTATTTTGAATGATCATATTTTTTTTTTTTATCAAAAAAGCTCTCTAAATTCCACAGTTGTGTTTCATATACCTGTATATACATCACCTGTGCCCATGTTGCTACAGTTATTTTATTAATTAATGTATCAATTAAAATAAACAATGTTTCTGAAGAAACAATCAGAGAAGCTGTGTTTCATGGATTTGTGGTGTCTGCTGTAACTGCATGTGAGTCGCTGAATCATTCTTACAGTAATATTCTAGACTTTACAGGAGCATCATATAAATTATCGATGAGAACAGGGAAGCTTCATAAACAAATGCTCATCAGTCTATAGCTGGGTTTTCAATGTAAAGTTAAAATCCACAAATATCTTATTTATTGGGAAATGTTTTGAAACATCATTTTTGACAACATACTGGTACAACTACCAAAATCAACCAAAATTTAAATAACAAACAAAAAATTCAGAATTTAAAGTTTCTTTTTTGTTTCATCTCAATTATAATCTTTTGTTAGCCAATTACAATTTGATCAATTTAAACAGTCATAAACATTTAAAACTGAAATGAAACTATTCAACCAGCTAAAACAGTCCAAAAAATTCCTAGATTTTAGAGATACAAACAGTATAAACTATCAACACATTTTAGAAACCCATGTTCAAGCAATGCCTGCAGGACTTAAATGTCCACCGTGACAGAAATACATGACAAACAACCCACCACTTGTCAGAATGAAAAAAAAACAACACAACTTTTCATTAGAACCTGTAAACTTATAGAAAATTCACACACAATACCTTCCAAATTCATAATTTTATAAGTGTGCCTAGATGAATTCATTAGTATGACAGGCATATATTGATCGTAACTATTCAAAATCAGCCAATAAATATTTCCTTCCTCCGCAAAAAAACCCTGCCAAAACAATTTACCTTTCTTCTTCCTCCGTAGTCTCATCATTGACGAGAATTAAACTCGTCAAACAAAGTTAATTCCAGCTACAAAAATCAGATGGTCCCAAAACCACAGCACACAACAATTTAAAAATGTTCCAGTTGGCTTAGAGCGGGGAAATCCAAGAGGAATCTGTAATAACTATATTCTTGTCATACACGTTTCACAGTTCACTGGGCTGAGCGCAATCCCAGTGTGGTGAATACCACGGCTAGGTAGAAAACTGATCCCTTGGGCCACGCTCTCTGTCACTGGTCCATGTGACACCGAAACTTTAAATATGTAAGATACATATTATTATTTCAACTCAGTTTACAACCCCCTTGTTTATCTCTATACGTTTATACCTGCTGTGTATCTAGGTCACAGAGATGTTTAATGGGCCTCAGCCATGTGTCTGCAAAGTACCTGAATACACACTATACACCTTGTAAGGGGCCAACCATTATTACTTCTACCTTTAGGTCCGTTTAATGGGTGGACACCAGTTATTTGAAATATGCAATACATGGTAAGTCAAAATTTATAGTTTGCATTTCTCCAATGAAATACCTCATTATAGATGCTACAAAAGCTGTTCTGTGCTGTATTAAGCTTTTATTTAAATTCATTGATTTGAGAGTACCGTATTTACTGTATATAGCATTTAACCTGCATTAATCATCATGAGAGAAAATATGCTGTAGCAAGCAAGACACCTTTACTGGGTGTGGTTCCTTTTCAAAATTTAACTATATTCAATTTACAAGTAAAAAAAAACCCCAATGGCAGGAAGCTACACAAACACCAGGAAAATATTACTGTACAATCATAAGATAAAAAAAGATTTTTTTCCTGGTGGAAATAATTGGCATTCTGTGAGAAATCAGCTTTGAATAGATTTCTGGAGAGAAAAGATTAATTAGTAGATTTATAATAAAATGACAAAACAGCCGGAGTTCTACAGCTATGCACTCTAAAGGTAAATATTTTAATATTCTTTTGGCAATATGTGTGATTATATGCATAAGAAATGAACATCAATTTTTGATATGACTTCACCTGCGAACCAATTTTCATTTAGGTACATATAAACCTAAGTGGGTCATACATTCTAACAACATTAATTCCAATATGCAAATTTAAGTTCCACTCTTGAGCAAGTCATAATAACGTAGACTACATATCAATTTGAAAAAAAGGAAAGTCTCCTGTTACACCATTAAACTACCGCAAAATGTCATTTAAACCCCATTTTCTCCCTAGAAATACGTAACATTTTTGTCCATAATATAAAATTTTATTTTTCTGCATTAAATATTGTAAGTGTGTATATTTGGTTGCAGTTTGCTATTAATATTGTAGGTAGAAATAACAAGGGGCACTGTGAATGTTCACAACATTTCAATTTACAGCAGCTTTCATATTACTTTATGAAAATCTTACCTTCCCAGAGTTTTATCCCTTTTAGAAAATCAAGAAGATATTGCTTCTTGATGATTTTCTATGCAATCACTGTGTGTCATTTAATTTGAATGTTAAAGACAGCCATAAATCTCTGAATCAGTAACCTACTGAGAATATAAAATAATTCTTCTGGTATGATCAAAATCTTATAGTTGGTCCAATGTATCAATAGAGAGGTTTAGCAAACCAACGTGTACGCGTACGTGTAGAAAGGAAAATATCTGCATTACATCATCAGTTTGAGTAATGATGAATTTCTACACGTATGTACCCAAATGAACATACATGTAAATTGCAAAGTACCCATAAGGTCAAACTTGTAGCTTCTGTTTCCTTGATGGTTATTTACTTATAGCAAATGTGTTTATTTTTCTTAAGCCTGAATATTTAATGCGAATATTGATATCAACAAACATAAATTTTCATTAAAAATTAATATGTTATTGGAGTTTTATGCACCTTTCCTTACTCCAAAACATGCAATGGCTCTGTTATTTTATTATTCTGCGATAAATAAAAATATACATAAATATAAACAATGATGTATAATAAAATTAACACATGCAGAATTCTCAATTTTCGAATGTGACTAAAATTCTCAGCGTAGTTGGAGAGGATTTCTAGAATTACATTAAAACATTAACACGTACAGGTACACATTACAACTGCTAAAACTAGAAAAGTAATGTGAGCTGGTATGCGTAGTTCTATCTTGTAACCTACACGTACAAAAACGCGTACCTGTTGGTCTGCTAAACCTCTCTAATGATCTAATGATCAAAGAGAGGCAACTCCTGCTGAACCTATAAACTGTAGATTATAAAGTATAATTCTAAAATTCTTTCATTTATTTAAGATTTTCAACTCAATCTAGATGTTAAGAAGGTGTTAAGAATTTCTGAATCAATGAAATCATGATGATGAAGCGTAGCATCATCAAAAACCCTCCACGAATTTACTGAGTATATCATTATGCTTACTATATCATAGGTTTCTGACAATGATGGATTTTAAGAGATAAAATCAGTACTCTCTAGACTTTTTAATTACAGAGAGATTAATCCATTTTTTTAATCATTAAAAAACTTTAAATGTGCAGAGATTATTTACTATATCTTGTAAAAAATAATATTTCCATTATTTTGAGGTTTTATCAACTTTAGGTAATATTGAATAAATCTAAACAAGTAATTAAACAAAGGAATATTAAAAAATATTGAATATTTTGTTAACGACGGTACATAAACAAGTTGGTGGTCAGGGGTACCCGGTGCAGGCATAAACTCAAAGATAAATAAACTTAAACAATTACTTACTACCGGTAAGTGTTGGTGGACTAACAATTAATAGTTAAGAAAATCAAATTATATATGTTCATTTTGCTATTTATTGTGACTAACTTGTGTGCATAGTGGTTTCACTAGTGTTCGAGTTGAAATATGGATTTAGTACAAAAATATTTACCAAGCTATAGAAATCTGACCATGACAGTTTATTGAATTTTAATGTCAAGGCGGCACAGCAAATACACATCAAATTGGTGGAAAACACGAAAGAAGACCTTTACACCCCAAGTAATTGCTTCAACATGAACTACCCAATATAAAAGATTCAAAAGCTTCATTTTATAGGATATTTTTATCACTTACTATTTCATTAGAATTAAAACAAAGGGACTAAATATCTACTACATTTTACACAAAAACTGATATCAACAGATCTTAAATATATACAGAATGACTTTAATTAACAGACATTTCAATGAAAGTTGACTTTTGAGTAGATATAACTTGATTTTTTCACAAAAAAATCAAGTATGGAGAAGATACGTAAATGCTGATATCTTAAAATGAAACAAATAGATGAGAAATGAAGAATTATTTATGTTCTCCATTTGTTTGTAAGCCGTATAAAAAATAGGAGCATGCATGAAAATGCATTAAAAGGATGTCGCGTTGATTTCGCGGTTGCTCCAGGTTACTGGACTTAATAAGTTTGTAAGTTTACCAGAAATTATCTAATTATGTCATTGACTGGAATATTTTCATTTATTTATTAAATAGTTTTCTGGTTAACTTTTTAGCGAAATTTCAATGGTTTATCTTATTTCTCAAGAGAGTAATAGTAAATGTCTCAATAATTTTCTAACAACCCTCGTACTTTTCATCTACCAACACGCAGGCCCCAAGTTTGAATACTGGAAGGACTTTTATTTATATAAAAAGGGGTAAAATTTTAAAAGTTTATTTTTTCCCTAAAACTGATTTTTTAGGGGATCAATTTCCAGTTTAAATCATGCTAATAATCAATATCTTTAAGTAATTTAAGAGAATGGGCTCGTATGCAGAACTTTTCCCAGGTGTGTGGAGGATTCTTAATGAAGGGTCCTCAACACCTCTTTATGACAGTACGTCACAACTTGGCCATTTCAGCCCTCTGTGAAACTGTTTATATTGCCAAATTTGGGTGTCTATCTCTGTACTTCAGTGAGTGCAGCTTCAGTCTCTAAGGAATATAGATAGAGAGGTTAAGGCTCCTTGTGAAGTTAAACTTGTTGAAATTTCTTTCATCATTGTAAGAACTACCTCAAAGTCATAATTTTGTGAAACTTATGAAAAAAAGTTGATTGATAAAAAGTTTTGTTTAAATTAAAAAAACAACAACACAATTTATTGATAATTGATAATAAAGCTAATTCTATATAATATTCCTTTGAAAATTTTTAATGCAACAATATATGACATTTTGAAATTTAACAAATTTTATGTCAAATTAGAGGTTGTACATAAATATTCAGTTGTTCATATTCTTCATATTTCAAATATGTACTACAAATAGTGGCTTGCTGTTACATGTACATTTTAATGTACAGAAAACTCCTACTCAGTAACTCTCCACCTCCCACCCTTCTTATTTCTTGGTTCATGATACATAGATCTGATTCAGAAGCAGATTATGTGCTGATGGATTAAGAAACCAGGAATCATATCAAATCAGTACTAAATCTCTGGAACTGTACATACCGCATGCTGTATAACTACCAGTAATATCTAACTTGGATAGTCAACTGTATTTATTTATATGAATATTACCAGTATACACTTCATTCCACATTAGATAATTGTTAGCCAAATCAAACAAAGGGATTTATTCAATATCCAAATAACAGTACTTGATATGGCATAAAATATTAAATACCGATACAATCTTGTTTAAAATTCATTCCATGGGAAAAACAAGAATTAATAATTAAAATTAATGCAAGATTTGATGTTTGAATTATTCAACAGATTGTGATATTATAAGTGAATTCCACAACTATCTTCAAACATAAATATTTCAAATCAAGCCACAACCAAGTTTATGAACGATTTATCCCAAATGCTACCTTAGAACTAATTAAGAGTACTCTTAATTCTGCTGATTAATCAATGGATTAATTAACTTGCAGAAATGATGAGACAATGAGCAGTCAGAGACAAAGTAACCCCCTCCCCCCACAATTTATCGCATGTGACAAATACCAGGTACTCATACCTACATCACTTAGTGATTAAATGATGTCAAACTTTCAATTGCAGTTTCAATCAGTTTTTTGTAATGTGTTTTAAACAAAACTGCAGATGGACTAGTAATGTTTCTGCTAGTAATTTCAAAGAATTCAAAAACTATAAAATGAAGAAATATATTCAGAAGAATCTATAAGTGGAAGGAACCTGGTAGGCTACCATTTGAACAATGGTAGAATCTTTCATAATAAGAGATTACCTTCTAAGTCAAAACAAGAACATTATCATAAAGAAAATTGTCAGAAAGCACAACCAGTCTCAAAATATCATCCATAAGTACAGTGTCTGACCAGCACACTGGATTCACCTTCGTTTTATGAAGAATAATATTTATTTAAATATGAATAATTCATGCTTTATTCCAATTAGCTCCTTAAAAATTTGTGTGACAAAAATTTTTTTCTACCCTTTAATGGGAAGCTAAATTTAGTTCATGGTACTAGTAAACTGCACTAGCTTGTTTCTAAAGAATATGATCCTTGCTTTCATCAGCTCATACTGCCACTTTATCATTTGTGTAACGAATGAGGGAGTTCTTTGATTTAGTCCAAACAGAATTCGTGTATGCCAAAAATTTTGAGAAACTTAAAAATGAAACAGTAAAACAAAACTCCGCATTTTAATTCAACATAGATTTGTAAAGTGCCAAGTTTTACTATATTTTGCAGATCAATGTACAAGGATATATGTAATAAATGTAATTTAATCACATTTACATTCAAACAATCTTTCAGTTGGAACTGATGAAAATCACATACATATGTACCGGTAGTTTTAAATACTGCCTGCTTTGTTGAAGAATGTAATACATTATATGTAGAACATAGACTTCTGAAACCTAAACCTTCTTAATATAAGAGTTTTTATACACATTATATTCTTTTTCTGAAAAATATATTACTCTCTACCAAAAATAATCACATTGAATGAAAAAGCAATGAATTGTATGGTAAACAGATATTGAAATATTTAAGGAATAAGGCATCATTCTTTGAGTATTATGAGGTGATAATTTCGGTCGAGGCATGGTCAAATCCAATAAAGCCCGAAGGACTTTATGATAGATTTGACCACGCTCCGACCAAAATTATAACCTCATAATATTCAAAGAATGATTCCTTAATGTTACTTATATTATTTCCTATTTGTAGACTTTAAAACAACATCATTTTAAAACCACTATTTTTTTATGCAGCAGAAGCTACGTATTACTGCGTGATGCAGCCAATAGCGTTTTTCGGTTATGCTATAAGACACACCCACTTTGTGTCACTCATATTTTATGAAGTTATTGAGTTTTAGGGTTCAAAATTGATTTGTAATTTTATCACAGACAAAAACAGTTGAAAATGTAAATATTGTAAAATGAATACTATACTCTGTCCCGAGTTTTTGCTTCCACCAATTTTTGCATGATATTTCAATTATAGTAAATACCTTTGTGCTCAAACTACGTTCATCCACTAATATAAAAAATGTCCAGATTATCTGTTTTGAAACGCCCCCTCTACCGCTTCAGGTTTCAATACACATCCCGAAATTGAAAGTCTACAGAGATTTTGCATTGCAACAGCCATTAATAAGCCCGGATGATAACGTTAAAAAATTGCGTGATGTATTCCGAGTGTATTCCGAATGGAGAAAAGATGTAAACATTCCCTATTATAAATCTCCGTAAGGAATCTGTTTTCGTTCCTGTGAATTTTTCTGAGTGGAAAGGGATAATTGTTCTGTGAAGATATCTTGGATAAATTCCCTTTTAACGATTTCAACTGTATTTCTTTCACAGGTATGTGTAATTTTATTAAAAATCATCAAAAAGCGATGGAAGCAATAACTTGGTACAGACTATAGACTATGATTATTTGGTAAACATGGAACACAAGTATCTCTAGGCTATATCAATCATTAACTTAAAGGACGCCTCTATTCATTTGTCACACACAAAAAAAAAAAGGAGTTGTTTTGCTGTTGAATGACTTTGTCCTTTTCAATGCATAATGCATTGATTTGCAACGGATTTCCATAACTAATGCATAACTGTCCTCCATGACCCCTAAGAAAATAACATGGCAAGATATACGTCTAATAAAATTCAAAACTGTGTATAAATTACTTCATTAAATACATGCATAAGTTAAATCCATCAATACCTCTATGACTGATAAAGTCTGTGAACCCTTGGGAAAACTCAACTCAGCTGCTCAGCTGATCACACACCGATTAACCAGGAAATGACAATGAAACAATATAATAAGGAGTTCACCAGCAGCATATATCAATTAACCGACTCCGTGTTTTTAAACGAGGTTATAATTACTGTCAATTACCATTTTCTTTTAAGATACTTTTTCTTGAACCCTTAAAACCAAAACAAACAAATATCTGGAATGTGTATTGTCAGTTGTTTGGGCGGGGGAATTCCTCTTTTGTAAGCCCGTGAAGAATGAATTTAAGGAATGAATAAAAAATGTTTTACCCTTTTCACCATTTTCTGAGTTAAGAGCTTCAACTATGGCCTGTGGATCGCTGTTACTTCTTTGTCGTGTGTATTTGTGACCTGTTATATTTGCAGATTCGGTGGCCATGATCGCACAATACCCATTTTTGGGAGAACTTCCGGTGTATTGGGGGTCGTGAACTTTTATTTTCATTTTCGTTTTTGGTAAATTATTATCTAATTTAAAAAAAAGAAGAAAGATATATACATTCTATGAGATATTCAAACACATATTCTTAATTTTATATTATACTGGAAAAACTTTGTTTATAAATTTAGAGTTCGACGTGATGTCAAAGCCTCGTGACATTTGACGTCACATTCAGGTGAATTGATAAACATTGCCAAATACACACCATCATCTGATCGTTGCAGTTAAAACAATACAACTCAGCTAACATCGGCATTTGTGTGAATTATTTGTAAGAAGGTTAGTATGTTTACTACTTTATCCACATCATAATGATATATATATATATATTTATTGTCAAATGAATATTTTGAAGAGCAAAATGGCTGTTGATTAACTTCCTACATAAGTCGTGACAAGATCTCGAGATACTGAGTCATTTGATGTTATATATGTGTGTTCTTCAGGTATATTGATAATTAAGAAAGAAAAATGTCTGGATTATACCCGACTTTAGAAGACATGAAAGTCGACCAAATGGCACAGGTATTGTAGTTTATAGTGTTTATCTTTTTTTTTAGGAACTGTATAATGACCTGATATGTATAATGTCCTGATGACCTGATGGCGTGTATTTTGTAAAATATTGATTTGAACAGTGAGATAAGAACAATATTTTTTTACCTAATTGTATAGATCATACTATTTTCTCTCAGAAAAACACAAAAATAAATCATAACTTCTTTCAAATTATTTTTACAGAGCAAATAATTTTTTTTAGGGGTATAATGTCCTGATTTTTTTGTATAATGACCTGATGACCTGATGATTTTTAAAGGGCCATAGCTATAAATTTTAAGCTTTAGGCCTCATTATTTATATTGACATCGTTTGATATGATCATCTAAATGAAAATTCTGAAGTTTGAACAAATATAAATGGATACTTTTTCCAAAAATCACTTTGATCTAAAACACGGGGTATAATGTCCTGATTTCAGAATGGCCTGATTGACCTGATCAAGTAGATAATGAACCGGATCCTATAATTCTGACAATTTAAGAACGAAGAAAACATTTCAATGATACATACAAATAATCTTATTAAGATTTTTTTTAAATTCTTGGTTATTAAGACTGTTCTCTCTCTCTCTCTCTCTCTCTCTCTCTCTCTCTCTCTCTCTCTCTCTCTCTCTCTCTCTCTCTCTCTCTCTCTCTCTCTCTCTCTCTCTCTCTGAAACAGCTGAATTTTGTTTGGGTTTCAGTGATTATACATTATTGAAAATACTTAAATACTACATTTTCTTAATATAGAATTAAATGAGTGTGAAGATTATATGAAATGTGATTTGTCTACTTATCATTTTCCTTTTTTTTTGGGGGGGGGGGGGGGAGGGGGGTAAGTTGAATGTAGGTATTATAGGCTATATATATTCAAAATTAAAGTCAGTATAGTATATCTTTTTGATTTTAGATTGAAATGTAAGCCTAAATACATTGTATATGTTTTCTCTGTAAGTTACTAAACTTAGAAAAATTTATATGTAAAACTGAAAAATACACACAATATAATTAAGAAATATCGGTAAATACCTTGATCTTTAATGGAGAGAATCAATCTTTTATTGTTGATTTAAAAAAATATAATTCATATACACTCACATGTAATACTTTGAGATGATAAATCTTAGTTTGTAAAAATATTCTGAGGAATTCATACATTCCTCATCCAAAAGTGTGGAAACTGATTTACCAGTACTAGATGAATTATATGTAATCGTATTAATTTTGCATTATTTTAATTCTTATTCAACTTCTACTTTAATTAATACACAATAATTTCTGTTTTTGTAACACAATTGTTATAATGTTTATTATACACTGTATGGCAATGTAAACATAAAAAAATAAGGTATGTAACAAGGAGAGGACCACTTAAGTTTTAAACAGTGTACATGCATGCAGTGTAAACTGTTAATTGCTATCAAAACAAAGGAACCCAATTATGGTTCTTGGGGTAAAAAGGTGTGAATAACACCCCAGTAAACCATACATTTATAGAGCCTACTGAATATATACAGAGGGGTACAATCTGTCAAACACTATACGCATCATATATAATCTGACACATATAATACCAGAACAAATAATATATTGAAACATTTATATATATTAAAAAAAAATATCATAACAAAATAGAAAGAACATAAAAAAATATATTTTAGATAGCAATATGTGGGTTTATCCCGAATAAATTTAATATTGTCCCTAATTTCATTTATATGATCAAAGAAACATGAACAGATCTTGATTAATAAAGAGTTTATCCTAGAAAATTATTATTCAAAAGTTTATAAAAATCCATCTTTTACACAATTTTTCAGATATAAAGCTGAAAAATGGTGTTTGGTAAACTGTTGAAATTTATCAGGTCACCAGGTCATTACCAATTAAAAATCAGGTCATTATAACCCTTGTTTTTTTCACTTTTCTATACAACGAAATAAAAATGTTGTTCTTATTTCATTGTACAAATCAGTATTTTACAAAATAAATGCCATCAGGTCATTATACAAAAAATCAGGACATTATACCACTGAAAAAATTATATGCTCTGAAAAATTTATTTGAAAGAAGTTATAAATTATTTCTTGTGTTTTTCTGAGAGAAAATAGTATTATCTGTATAAATATGTAAAAATATTGTTCTTATATCATTGCACAAATCAGTATTTTACAAAATACACGCCATCAGGTCATCAGGACATTATACATATCAGGTCATTATACAGTCCCTTTTTTTTATACAAAAATTTCAATTTACTATAACTTGTAGTTTGTATATTGGTGTCTAATATTATACTTAAACATCTTATTTCGGTTGTTTTCAGGCTCAGCAGAGGTACGAGTCTGCAGCCAGTGGTCAAATAACCTACCCACAACAAGGGGGATCACAGCAGCCCCAACCCTACCCGACACAGCAAGGTTCAGCTCTCTACCCATCACTTGGGAGCTACATGGGCCTTGAACTTACTCCAACATTTGTGGAACAAAACATGCCTGTTGTGGCTCAGGTAGGATTACTGTTCAACAATTCATAAAAACTTTCTAAAGTCAAGGAGATAAAATATAAATGATTTGAGAAAAAAACTGCCAAGTATGACCAGGGAAGAGATGATGTGTTACATTGTACTTAGATTTGAGAATTTTATCACAGTTAAACAAACAAGTTATTGTGATGGAATACCATAAACTTGAATTTTTATTATCAGTTTTCTCACATCTCTAAATGGTAGCTTCAAACACTGTAATTAAAGCTGCTTGGTCCGATTTTTTTGTTTTTACAGTATCAATTTTTTTCCCCATACAATCCATTTATCTTCGAAAATTATGGACTTTCTCCTATTTACACCAGCAGAATCAATGTCCTTTCAAAGTTAGAAATATTCAAAGTAAATAAAAATAATTTCTTTTTGGGCAAACGAAAAAACAAACCAAAATGCATCACGGGAATGTTTAGAAAAGGAAACCGCTTGGTTTCGTCCCCCGAATGATTGGGATTATCCAACCCGCATGCTATGCATCGATTGTAAAGAAAGCAAACTTCAGAAATATTAGCGAACAAAACGTACACATGTTTATTTGTAATTTGTCTGATCATTTCGACCTTTATCTAAAGCGCTGTCAAAGTCGTAATACAACCATACCCGTCTCGTCGTCAGGGGTGAAATTTAACATGAGGCGAAATAACGCGGTACCTTTTTATGTCGTTTGTTTTGTTAGCAAATTTTGTACATATTTTTCTTCATTGAAATTTGGCATAATTGATTGGAAAAACTACTGCAATGTCTATTATTATACATATACTAAGCATAGCCATCGTTTAAAAGCGTGCATAAAATTTGATATAAAATCGGACCAAGCAGCTTTAAGTGTTCTTTTGATTAATTGAACTTAAAATATATCCTAACGTATGGGGAAATGTGTTATTGATCCTGGATTGATGGGTAAGATGATGTAATACGTGTACTTCATACTATGTCATTCTTCTACACATCCTTAAACTCTTACCATATTGAGATGTACGATACCTATTTTTAGAAATGAAATATTTGGTGTAGCTTTTAAAGAAATAGCAAACAAGTCAATATTCTTAGATTGTACAATTTTCTTCAAGCTGAATTTTGCTTCAAATGTTGCAAGAGTTAAACATATGACATATCAAATATCAATATATTTCAAATTCATGTTAAAATTGATGATGCTTAGGAAATAAGAAAACAGTTTTGTAGTTTAGAAATAAAATTTATTTAAAGATAAAGAATGAGTTAAAGATAGATATAATCTAAGGACTTTATTGCCATCAATAGTTGATGCAATTAATTTTTACTTTTTCTATCAATGGCACAGTCCATGCAGGTTGGAGTTCGCACAAACACATCTGGTCAAACCCAAATAGCCCCCATCACAGGTAACAACAAAGGATTACAGCGGGCTGAAATCAAACAGGGTATTCGGGAAATCATTACTTGTAAAGATGCTGACGGAAAGCTTGGACTCCGGTTACGGCATGTGAACAATGTAAGTCTAGTTCTGATAGCATTTTGTAATAGTTTAGCTTTTCATGGTTGATGTAATCCGATCTTAGTTATCTATATGTTATTGTCACTGAACTCATTTTGACCTATATTTTTAGATTGACAAATTGATTACAATGTTAATAATGAAAAAAACTGCAATGGAAAATCGTCTTTTTGTAGCTTCAAATTATCAGATTATCTAAATTGTATATATTTTTTGAATGATTGGAGAGATTTTTAAGGGAAATAGTATTTTTAATATATAGCAAACACCTAGCTACAACAAAGAGCAGTTAATGAAAAAAAATCTCTTTTTATTTCAGGGTTTATTTGTAGCACTAGTGCAGAACAATTATCCTGCCGCTCTGGCGGGGCTTAGATTTGGTGACCAGATTCTACAAATCAACGGTAAAGATGTAGCTGGCTGGGACACAGACAAAGCCCACAAGTTCCTGAAGGAGGCCCCAGCCGACAGAATAACATTCGCTGTCAGAGACAGGTGGGTCTAGCTCATTTATTGAAACAGTTGCAAGTAACCACATTAGGAAAATGTTTAGAAAATTGAGATTTTTTCTTTTTTCTGTACCCAATTTTATTTAATGATCAAATAAGAAACTAATCTTTTTATTATGCATATACATCTTTCCAAGCCAAAGGTCTGATTTGTTTATTATCATCTGAAAGAAGGGAGATGAGAATAAATGAATGGTAACTTTTGGTAGCGAAATTTATGATTATGATATCATGGTGATGCATGTTACACAGATTTCTTTAAATCCTTTGGTTATATCGGTATAGCAGATGAAAAATCAGAGTCATAGTTACATGTACCTCAGGGCAAATGACATCTTTTGGATTGTCATGGATCAAATAGTAGTTAATTGATTGACCAACAAAAAAAAGTTTTTAAGAAAACTAATTCTGAGTTTTGAGTATCTTATGTCCCAATAGGTATTAGGTCTAAACTTGATGTGTATGTCTGAAGAATTCTATATAGCATGAATTTTGACATGAAAATGATCATTTTCTGAAATTCTCTGAACAGGCCATTTGAAAGAACAATCACCATGCAGAAAGATAGCCAAGGATACATTGGCTTTGTGTTTAAAAATGGAAAGATCGAGTCCATTGTGAAGGACTCCTCAGCTGCCAGAAATGGAATATTGACAGACCACCAGTTAATCGAAGTCAACGGCCAAAATGTAGTAGGAATGAAGGTAAGGAAGTGAGGCGGCCATTAATTTTTACAAGTTGAATGAATTGAGGGCATTTAGGACAAAGGACTATGTGCGGTATGGTCAAATATCTGCCCCCGATTTCAACCAATTTTTAAATTGTATCGTATAAAAATAAAATCTTCACAAATCATTGTATAGAGGATTCCTATAACTTTGGTGTTGATTTTAGTCATCATTGCTCATTCGCTGTTTATCTATGACGTCACCTAAATTACCCAATTCCCGCAAATTTGCAAACGAATGAAAATATTCTCATTTTTGCTCTATATTTTGCATTCGGAAGTATAGAGCGCAGGTCTGCTCAAGTGCGATTTTAACATATGTTTTTCTTCAGATAGTTATACACATTATACTAAAAAATGGTACTTGAGCAAGCCTGCGCTCGATGTTTCCTAGTCAAAAAACCATCGGAAAACACCCATATTTTGCCACAAATCATCAATTTATCAAAATTATGCAATCTTCATGACGTCATTTCTACATTATGACGTCACTGTGGTGATAACCTTTTACACATTTATTTCCAACATGATTTTAACTATCTTTCACCTTATTTTTAAAGCTCTTTCTTAAACTTTGATTTTGGGGGCAATAAATGCATAAAACCGCACTTAGTCCTTTAATGTGTGTTAGATTATCATGATAAACTCCTCATCATTTTGATTTATAGGATGACGACATTGGTGAGATTATTGATGCTGGAGGCAGGACCATTACAGTCACCATCATGCCCAGCTTCCTCTATGATCACATCTGTAAATGGTAAGTTCTGAGAGAGACTGAGAATTTGTGTCTCATCTGAATGTTATTTTTGCTTCTTAGGGTTCCTAAAATGAGACATTATTTCGAAGTTTGTATTTATCAAGTAGTTGCATGCTTCCTATTCAATTTTGGTACATCAGAAATCTTTTATTGCTTTTCAACTACCGGTATTACCAGGATTTAATTTTTTAACATTTAAAAATGTTTTTTTATTATCCTTGACATTTGAAATTTTTGTAGCATGGGAAGTAGTCTGATGAAAAAGTTGATGGACCATTCAATTCCTGATGTATAAACTGTTGAAACACTACTCAAAAAAAGTACATCTTTGTGATGAAGTGATAGTACATAACAGTGATGTCAATCAACAGATTTGATAAGTTTACTGTACATAGGAATATGTTCACTTTACATGTATCTGAAGACTTCTGGAGGGGGGATTTTTACCATGTATTACAAAACCATATAAATGTAATATTTGTATACGAATGATGAGTCGTGTTTTATGTTCCAGTACATGTACATATATAGATCTGTTGAAATTCCACTGTATTTTAAATGATTTTATATTTGTTCACATCTCTTACTGTATACTCCTAGTTTCCCTATTGTATGTATTGTAATGGAGAATATATCATATCATGTTTTTTGACATTCTCAATGCTCTTCACTGTCTATCAGTCATAAAAAATTATTAGAATACAGAATTACATGTATTAGAAAATATCAGTCTCCTCGAGTTCAGAGACAAGGAATTTTTTCCCAAATATAAGAAATTTTACTTGTCTCTCTGGATATGTAATGGATATGAAAAACACTGTTTTCTTTGTTGTTGTTTTTTTGTGTGGTTTTTTTTTGTGCATTGTTTTTCGGTTTTAGTGCTCAAATATTGTATTCAAATCCACCAAAGATACATCTTGCAATTTTGTATATAACTTTTGGTGATTTCATCTTGTGATTTTTGTGCAATTCTGATAAGTTTAAACTAGAATTAAAAAAAAAAACATTCCTATTTACACAACTATATGTACATGTGTGGCATGCATCATTGTTTCCAGCCATTTGTCAGTGTAAGACGCTCTGTTATGGGACACAAACTGAAAGTTTTGTACAAGTGCTTTGTTATAATCATTTAGACCACAATACCATATATCAGGCAATATCGACACTCAATTTGGAAAGGAATTTATAAAACAAAAGCACAAGTGTAATCCAGTGGTGAAATTCCTTCCAAAATTATTATCCCTTATTTAAGCTACGGACCATCATCCCAAGACAATAAATCACAAATTGGCCTGATATATGGTATGAAGGTGGTGAACTCATTAGTACCAATGTAATGTACACATTATTTGATGTAGTTTCAATGCAACAATGCAAATCCTGTTGTAATAATGAAATTTCGAGCTGCTTACAAAAATTCTTTTTTATTTATTTTTATTGTCATTAAAAGTTGTTGAATACTTAATCATTCTATTACTTTGTTCTTTTTTTCATTTTGAAAGACAAGCTAAGGCTTAGATCTACTATTCTGCAAAACTAAACATACCGTTACTCAATCCACACTTCTGACTTGGTAACAATATATTTTATTATACTTTCATGTTAAATACTGAAATCTGACTGGTTTAGACGCAGTTGATAATCCGTTCTATTACCCTCAGTGTTAGCAACACACTTAGCAACGGGTAACACAACGAATTGTTACATGCACGTAAACTAAGCGCGTACGGTTCGCCAAAGAATTCTTACCCTCCTAAACGGGCACTATTTATATAATGCAAATACGTGTACTCCAAAAAATGTGAAGAAATATCCTTACATACTATACTGGTATTAACCTAAAATAATCATTAGTTATAGCTGAACCCGACTCTTAAATATATAGGCACCAATACATGGGTCTATAAACCCATTCAAACCTTTAGCTTTCATTACACCTAGCGAGTAGCCCACTTGATCGAGACTCATGGCCAATATGTAGTTTTCATCACATTGTCTTAGTCAGATTTTGCAATTTTATTCCTTGTGTGCATTTTACAAGATAAGCGTGTACAAAAATTATTGTGACGTCATAAAAAAGTTCACACGGAATTTAACGCTTTTGCTATCTTATGATTTAATATTAGGAAGCATATTTGTAAATGTAAATATTGTAGTTTTATATTTTGGGAAGGTAACAAGAATACTTTATTAGTTTTCATTAAAATGAATACTAGTAAAATATGGCTTTTTAGAAACAGCGGAATGCACAAATCATAAGATAAGTTTTTCATAAAATTGTTGGATTTGGAAATGTTTTTTTTCCTCATTTTCAAGGAATAGTCCAAAATATTGACATGTCACATTTTACCCTGTTTAAAATGATTCTATAAAATAATTCTGGAGAGATTAAAATGAAAATAAATCAAAAGATAAATGGTGACAAATTCTATAATAAGTAAATCTAAAATTTTCACAAATTAGATGTTCATATTTTGATGAAATTGCTTACATCTTCATCAAAATGGCAGTTTAAAATTATAAACTTTGATCTAGATGTCAGGCCAAATCATTTGAATTTCATAATCATAAATAATATTTTAACAAAATAATATGTCAGTTTGGGGCAATTTCTATAAATGAAAAATCAAGCAAGACACAAACCTTACTGTAAGACTTCAGTTTTTAAAAGCCTTACACATGGCCCTACTAAAGTGAATGTCTTCTGAAAGACTTATGCTACATGTACCTCCTAAAGGCAATCTAAGCAGCTAGTTTTATCATCAAACAAAAGATATCTTTCTTGTTATCAAAAAAACAAAAACAAACAATAAAAAGATCTTATGAAATGACATATTTATATAATAAAAATGTGACTATACATGTACATTTTTGTAGATATAAAAATATGTATATATACAAAACAAATCTGACATTCACACATGAAAATGCCTTCAAACTGCTCTCCAACAAAAATGTTGACACTCTTTTCTGTTATTGATAAAATAACAATTAGTCATATTCATAGCATGCTTTGATTGTTACAAATCCACTCGGGATAACTCTCTGCTTTAAAAAAACCCCATTACACTTTAGAATTAAAATTAAAGAAATTTCATGATATACACTATGAATATCAATGTATTATTGATAGAGATGATAAAAGATAATTGTTATATACATGTACATTATTGAAATGACATATTAATAGTATTCAAAAAAGACAGTATGTTGGTTAGTACACTTATTTCTTGAATCCAATGAATCAAAACAGCTAGAATTGTTTCTAAACAATACATTTTGAATAGAAATTAATTAATTCATATCAAATCTAAAGTACAGGGACTTACGAGCTTAGCACTAATTGAAAAAGAACCCAACCTAACCACAAATTAAACACATGAATTCAATGCTGTCTTATCTCTTTGAGAGATTGGCAAGCACTTGCTGGCTTAGCAGACAAAGAAAGAGTGTTCCAGAGGCACTGAACAGCAGTTTATATCTATCACCAGAGATGTATATATCAGAATTTCAGCTGCTGAAACAATGTAGGAAGTGACAAATAGACAGAGTTATTGTTCTTATAAGGTGTGGCCAAGTTCACTAACGACCAAAATATGAACTAAAATATATACACATATTATTTTGTATTCTGATTTGATGTAATGGTTATCAACATGTATTCAGATATTGTGAATGTTTTTCAAACAACAATTAGCATTAGTTTGACTAATAAAAAAATATCAAAAATGGAAAATTTGAATCCTGCACAGCATTTTGTAGACAACAATACATAATACATAGATTAAAAGTTACCCTTAATATGAAAATATCAAAAGAAACAGAGAGAGCAAAAGGACATACTGGAATGACATGTACATGGATATACATAATATGTGTAAAAAGACGACATAAAAGCATCAAAACTCTTGCAATAAATACAATATAGATCACCTGGTTAATACTTCTCTCTTGCTCACTCACTCACTCTCTCTCTTTTCTACTTCATATTAACAAGACCAACAAAGTATACAATATAACGTGTAACAAAAATAAAACAGATAGTAACTTTACTTGTGTCTGGAATGGATAAGAATGAAATGGTACAAATATTCTGTCAATGCTGACAACTGTGAGTATAAATCTACACTAAAAATGGTCCATATATGTGTAATTAAGAATATATACAGAGAGATTTATCAGTGATTTTTCAGTATTCCACACTTTAAGTAGAATGAATGGCAAACATTTCTCATCATTTCATTCCATACATAATCACATCATATGCTAATTAGTGACATATTAAAATCGTAATGTACATATCTTTGGTCAAGGTTGTTTCCACAGAAACTTATCTGCAAGTTTCTAATGAACATTCACAGCAAAATAAAAATAAAAAACATTGTCTCTTAAGACTGATCTACACATAATTTAAGGCACAATTTTGATGGACATGTGTAATATACTTAAACAACACAGGTACCTCTTCGCTGCAATTGATAGCCTAACTCTTCGCTGCAAGTAATAGCCTAACTGATCACTACAAGTGATAGCCTAACTCTTCGTTGCAAGTGATAGCCTAACTTGGATGGAAACATGCTTTTTGTGGCACTGATCTGCATTGTTATCAATCACAGTACATAATAATTATGCAGTTATCCTTGGATGGTCTAGTTTGATACATGCAAAGAAGTGTTTGTGTGGTATGCATATAACAAGTAAATACATATAAAGTAAATTTAACGGTAAAAATCAATTTTTCACCTGTGAAATACATGTAAATATCAAATTACATGTAAAAATATCAGTTAATACAGAAAATATAACATTTGGTGATAATAGACCATGAAATACAACTATAGGGCCTAAAGTATATGTAAGTCCTTGTCAATATGTACATCTAACCAAGCATATTTTATTATCAACAAGTAACAAGATTTTCTTTTTTGTTATGCTTAACATATGCTGGAAATAAACTTGCGTTTATTTAAACTGCAAGTAAAATTGAGAACCATTTAGGCCTTCAATAGGAATAAAAATTGTAGTTTTTTATAACAAATGAATGTGGGACTCAGAACAGTTTGCATTATTCATCAGCTTCTCTATAGTTGGGTTCAGTTGAAACAAAGTAGTCGTCAAAGAAACTGGCCAGATACTCAAATGTAGGTCTATTGGCGGGCTTCTTGTCCCAGCATTTCTTCATGATGTCGTACATGGAGTCTGGACAGTGCGGTGGTTTGGGTTGTCTGTAGCCCCTCTCTACTTGCTCCAGCACCTCACGATTAGCCATACCTAACAATAGGAGCAGACGTACAGAACATCACAGTTTTGATGAAAATAGTTCCTTTAGTATTAATACTCCCTACAGTGTGATTAAAAAAAGTAAAGCTAACAGTAAGAGCAAGTCTCCAATCACAAAAGAGCACAAAATTATTCATCAGGATCTTTGTAATTTGGCTCTGTTGAGATGAAATAATCATCAAAGAAGTTGAACAGGTATTCAAAGGTAGGTCTGTTGGCGGCTTTCTTATCCCAGCACTTGAGCATCATTTCGTACATGGAGTCAGGGCACCTAGAAGGCTTGGGTTGGCGGTACCCTCGCTCTACCTGTTCAAGCACCTCACGATTCTGCATACCTAGGAAAGTATATGACAGAGATGTCATGCTATTGCTCATGCATATTTATACAGTGTCACTATGATTTTTTACATGGCAGGTAAGCTATAAAATGCAACCTGAAGAAATGCTATTGTTTCTTTAGAAAATCTGTCCTTTGATAATTATTATACTTTATACTGAGTATACAGACATATGTATTCAAAATTTTATCTTTCGTGCACTCCATAATTTTACTATCTTTTTCACATACCGGTATACAACGATTACATAACTTATTTTTCTAAACTTCAATAATGTTAGACTATTAGTATATGGTAATAAAATTTAGTTCTTTTAATCATATCCGTTTTATGGGTTAAGTTTCAATATAGATACATGTACATGTATCTCTGAATCATATTCTCTTTAGAAGTTAGTGTAAAACTGAGATTTATGAATTATTTTTAAAGTAGTTAAATTTGTCTTTCCCCCCCCCCCTTTTTCCAAAAAATGCATAATACATTTACATGCTTTTTTTTAAAATTACCAAAATCTCCCCAAATAATCATTCAGTTTTTATTTAAACTGAATCTACACAATCAAAAACAGAAGCATAATATTTGTCTGATGCACATGCCAAGAAATGCCAAATAAAACCTGCCACTAATGGGACATGCAAAAAAAGTATCTTCTTATTCCACATAAAGCATTAGTGTACAAATTTATCAGAGACAAGGTGTTCATGCCAGTATACATGTACAGGTAGACTTAGCAAACAAAAAATAAAACAGATTAGGGAGGACATGCACAATAAGTAAAGGTAGATAAGATAATAAAGTGGATTTACTTTGTCAAACTAGGAACATTAAAACATAATTCACAACATGATAACAATGATCAACAAGGAAGTATTAAAACTGCCACTTCAATCCACCAATCGTGGTACAGTTTAATCCATTCAATATCCCGTGACTTAACAATCCCGCACATAGTTAGTATGTTAAGTAAACTGACGTGCTTCATATCTAAGTAGATAATACGTACCTGGATATGGCACCTGGCCATGTGTAACAATTTCTACCAGCAGAATTCCGTAAGACCACACATCAGACTTGATGGTGAATCGGCCGTATAGAGCAGCTTCTGGCGCTGTCCACTTTATGGGAAACTTGGTGCCTATACAGGGAAGCAGAATATCAAAAATAAACTCTTTAAATAATGCCTAAACCAATAGTGTCACATAATAACGATTGACGATTAAAGTGCTGGTAATGGGAGTCTTTTTGGAAAATCACCAAAATAAATTTTTAATTATGGAAATTTTTAAAAACCAATAATTTCTCTCTGAACAGCTAGGACTGAGAACACTTCTATGTAGGTATATATATATAAATTGGTATACCATGTTTGGGGTTGTATTCATCATCTTCGATGACTCGGGCAAGACCAAAATCAGCCACCTTGGCAATGTTGTTGTCGCCGACCAAAACGTTTCTCGCAGCCAAATCTCTGTGAATCAACTTCTTCTCTTCCAGGAATGCCATACCACTTGCAATCTGAAGTAAATTATCACAAATAAAATTACATCTAAACAGTATTTGACCACTCCTGATGCTGAGTCATGTTCTGATTGAAGACTTCTCAGTTAATACCCAAATTGACCTTTGATCAACCCCTAACTTCACTATTTGGACTCACTCCACAACTCAGGATTAAAGAGCTTGGTCTGACTGGTCATTATTTCAAGTGCAGAACAATATGGTCATCTTATCATAATATAAGGCTCTTCACCACATACTGTCATTTTGTTGGATAAAATCTTATAACATGAATCTAAAACTTGATATATGTCATATTTGTATGACACTCTCGATTGTTATACACAGATAAAAATAGGTCTCATTTTTCTTATAAAATAAGCTCCCTGGACTTGCATGCCTTTTAGCTGATTATGTCCCTTACCTGAGCAGCGATGTCCACTAACTGTTGAAACTTCAGGTTCTGTCCGTCGTCGTCCCGCAGGAAATCCAGCAGACTTCCCTTGGACATCAGCTCCGTGACAATGTAGATGGGCTCCACGTCCGTACAGACGGCGTACAGTCGGACTAGCTTGTCATGCTTACACTGCTTCATGATGTTGGCCTCTTCCAAGAACGCATCCTTGGACATCGTGCCAGGCTTCAGTGTTTTGATGGCAACATCTGTGGTTTTGTTCCATTTTCCTGATAAAATTCGGCATAGAGAAAATTCAAATTTTCTGCATGTTTGAATTATCTGGTTAGGTATTGATGTTACAAAACATGTATTAGATACCAGTGTTCACTTTCCAATTCATGGTTGAAAAATTGCCAACAAGGCATTTAGACTTCACAGTGGTTTTAATTCACTTTCATTGAACAGCTTATCATTAAAAAGAATACTTATTTCATTAAATAGTATTTGCTGCTTCATGTTTGCAGACAAAACTCATACAAGTGTAAAGTATTCCATTCTTACAGAATTAAAAAATTCACTGAGTTGGAGTAAAGGTACCTGGTTTTTTTTTTTTCAAGAAAATTGATCTGTTAGCATACTGGTTTCATTCTCTCACCTCTCCACACTTCTCCAAACTGGCCTGCTCCCAGCTTCTTGCTGAATTCTAGTGACTCTCTGGGGATTTCCCAAGCATCTTTGTTCAGACTAATGACAGGTTTAGATTTAGGACAAGGCTTGGTCAACTGCCGACACAACCCATCTGACTGACCTGTAAGAGCACAAGTTTACTGTCGATTTGCAGTTCTTATTACATGTACTTGCAAATACATCAATTAACTTTAATACAATTTGTTTCTTCATATCTATATTGTGCACCATAATTATGTACGTTCAAGTTTTGTATCTATTATAATCATATATTAAAAGTTGATTTGTACTTAATGATAAAAATGACACTGAGCAAGGTTATTACCCATATCATATACAATGTAATACGTAGAACTTTGATATTTTAATCATTAATACAAATTGTATCTCAAATACATGTACTATCAATATATCAAAGTGGGTTGGAAATCCCAACCACTTTTTCTCTGACAAGTGTATTTATCCTGTATGGTATACAAATGTATTTCAAATCTTTAGATATATCAAGATGTTTCCTCTGTCCCATTGGGTTTGAGATGATGAGGTTTGATTGATGTGTACATTACTGTTTATATGTACTTGTGTGATAAAGCGAGAAATTTCAAATCTTAACAATGCTTCTGGATTCTGGGTAACATTGAACAACAATTGTATTAACAAAATAATGATATCCACACAGCCAATTTCATGTAGTTTTTACCGGAGTAGTGATTGATGAGTTCTGGTAGAGAGGACATGACTCGGCGAGCTGCGATGTAGTAACCACGGTTATTGTCCATGTTGCGTATTTTGTAATGTTTGACTGTGTCTCCCTTGACATCTTCGTAATCTCTCACTGATAGCACATAATTTCCTTAAAAGAAAGACAAAACAATGTCCATGCAAATTCTTACTGAACAACAATTGGTCATACTGTTTGTTGTTTTTGGATAACCCTAGTAATTTCTAAAAAAAAAAATTTTTTAATCTTTTCTCTTAATCTATCAGTCCTCACAATATTCTCTGTTTTTGGACAATCTCTTGTTTTAATTTTCCAAGAAGAAATTTAATCTGTTCTCAAGATCTTGAGAAACTTCAACAAAGAAACTTCAAGGAAGATAAATTTACTACATGTCATTTCCTCAACTGAAGAACAAACCTGGACTAGTTTCACTTTCTCTTATCAAGAAACATCCGGTCTCATTTCCAGGGGTGAGTAGCAGCCTCTCCGACTCCTTTCTAGAGAGAGCTCCCATGAACCAGCTGTAACACAGAAAACCGACAGTCATTTCACTTCCTTTAACCATCAACAATGTCTTCTTCGCAAAAACAATGAACAGGGGATGTACATATATGAGGAAGGAGGGGGGAGGGATTAGGTTTTGCTATATTCCTGATATTATTAAAAGGTTCTTTGTTATGGAAGCAAGGGCAATATTACTGCTTAAAGTCTATCTATCTTGCTTTTATTCTTATTTTGCTTCCAGACTCTGCATTATTAAATGTGTTGATGGACAGACTTACTCATAAGACTCAAGAGAGTCTTCCTTGGCCACATAATTCCTGGGGACGTATCCTTCAACCTTTGTGTTGCTGTAGTTAGGGTTGGCATGTTTTGCAAACCACCAATCGGAATCGCTGAAACAAAAAGATTAAACGTTCAGTCAAATGTTTCATAAGCGTACATGGTTTATTTTTCTGTATTAGTGTTTTCTTTTTCTATGGGTTCGTGATGATTTTTTGATAACTTATTTTAATCAAAACTCTGTGTTTGACTGGACAAAATAATAATTTGAAATATTGTTATATTTTTTGCATAATTATAGTATCAATAAATACTTTTTAAAAAAGAAATCAAAATGCCAACAGCTAGTACATTGAAAAATTCAAAAAGGATATACATGTACCGGTACATGTACCATTTTTGACGACTTGATTGTTAGGAAGTATATGTAAACAAGAGAATATAAAATAGAGTAAAGCATATGTCAAAGGATATTCAAGGTCATAAAATTAAAATACATAAGTGGTTTCACTTGTCATTAACATGTACCGGTATTTATGGGTTGAACCGTTCATTTTATTGAGGTTTACTGTATAATCAGTGAATTACATATGGTACTTCATTCTGTGCATTTAATGTTTGTAAACTAGAGAGTACAGAGGTCCTTTATACATAGAGAAAAATAAAATAACATCGGAAGCCAGCCAGGTGATATGAGAACATGTTGAAGAAAAGTCAATTGAATCAACGTGTAAACATCATCAGTACATGTACTATAATTCATATCATATTCATTATCATAGCATATAAATTCAGATTTCGTAAGGCATATATACTGTGTTTTCATACCCATGACTAAAACAGAAATGAAAATAAAATTATTGTGATGTATATGGATGTAATCAAACTGTTCTCCGTAAAATCATCCTTTATCAAAGGATAAACTCTGTACTGAATGATGAATAGTTCAAAGTTTCTCTTTCAGTTCAATAAACAGAGGCAGGAGATATCAATGAATTAAAGCTATCTCCTTTTGAACATAAACATTACAAGTATTCTATTTACTCCCAGAAATAACCCTATAGTTTTTAGAATTACCGGGGTACAACATCTTTGCTAAGAATTATCTGGCCATGCCAGAATCATCTTTGTTTGAGTAACTTTGGTGGGGGTATACAATTTGCATTTGTGGAGTGCATGAACTTGTTAATTTTCAAACATTTCTTGCCCTAGCTGTTTTGAGTTTCGAGATGATATGACTCGATCCCACATTGTTCACAACATTTACCCCATACATCATATTGCCTATATTCATAAACCTGTATTTACAAAGATCTTCAATTCAGATAGATACTCTAGAAAGCAAGGCCAAAATACAACAATTAAGAATTCATATTTATCATGTCTGGTTAACTTTACTTTAAATGTACAATTTAGCCACAAAACTATCTGCATTAACATAAAGGCTATAAATAAGAGTACTAGAGGGGGAGGGGGAATTAATAGGGTATAAGTCTGTTGAAAAATATCCGAACTGTGATTTGTTGTTAAAATATTTTAATGTTTAAAAACTACAGCACTGGTAATCTTTTTTTTTAACTGATAATAAATTAATTGTGTTTTTAGAATATCATTTCTGATATTTCATCCCAGTAAAACACACAAAACAGAATTCATTGAAAAAAAATCTAATTTATGCATGTACCATAAAAGTAAATTAGCATGTTAGCATTATAACTTACAAGTGTAGGGTATATTAGTAAATAGAAAGCAAAAAATTGCACTCAAGGAAATACTCAATTGTACGTAACATTTGGTATCAGGCAGTTTTAAGACTAATTATTGTATACATTCAAGGACATTGCAAGAAATTTGCAGAAAAGCTAGAAGTACATTTCCTATTATTTAAAAACACAAAATTAAGTCTTGAAGTATGAACAAACTAAGAAAAATCAGAAGTTTTGAGTTTATATTTAAGCTTTTAGATTATTGTCTAAAACTGCATATATATGTCACTTTCAACAACAATAAAAAAAAATGATGCAAAGTTAAAGACAGTTCCTATTATCCTCAGAAAACATGAAATTAAGTGAATGATTTTTTCCTTGTTTAAGAGTTGACCCTTCATTGTTTTACAAGCTTATGTTAAATCAGACATGTCCAATGTATTAAGACAGATCAGTCAGGATGCCGCGCTCGATGAAGGAGGAAGTGAAATAAGGATATACAACAGCGGCAAATGATTAACCAGACCGACGGCCAACAAACACGCATTTACTGACGTACAGACCTATAATCTACCTGTGCTTTTCTCGGACTCTGTCACAGCTATCTAGCTATCTATAAAGGGTTTTCTATGTACCATATATTTACATTCTCCCCTCTAATACATGTACAGGCAATAGAAAATGGCATGTCACATGATCATTATGTCAAAATAATGCATGGTTTCGTCCCCATATTAACCACAACACAAATAGCTATCTAAACAAAATCCAATACCATCTATTATCTTGAATTGGCTCCATGACCTTTTTTTAAAAAGTTTCTGAATTCTTGCTAGTGTATCATTTGATTTGTTGGATGTACATGTATTTGTATGAGTGGATATTAATACCCTTATGGACAATGTACCTGCGTATGCCGGTAATTTATTCATGTCACACAGTACAGTAACTACATTCTTACAGGGCTGGGATGGATCAGGATGGCTTGATTTGGTCGACTTTCAATTTAATTCAAAGCGTGTACCGGTACATATTTCTAACAACAATAGAAAAATAAATCCTGCTTTTTTACTATTTTTATTTCTTAAAAAGTATAATAAACAAATATTGAATTGAAAAATCACTTTTTATACTATGATAAACAATTTCAAATGCGATAGTTAAAGGCATGGGGCTCAGTGTATGTGGCTATGTGTATACATGTAGATGTTGGGTTGATCGATACACAGTTGTCTTTTTTTCCCGGTTAAAAGATTGGAAACTAAAATATTTTGATATCTCTGATCTCCTATTTGCCAAAAATTCAATGGTTTACATGTAAAAATAAATCTTGAACTTGGGACAAAACCAAAATCCAGAGTTCCAGATCAGGGGACCAAATCAACCAAAATAATGGTAGATCAGGGGACCAAATCAACCAAAATAACGGTAGATCACGGGACCAAATCAACCAAAATAACGGTAGATCACGGGACCAAATCAACCAAAATAACGGTAGATCACGGGACCAAATCAATCAAAATAACGGTAGATCCAAATCAACCAAAATAATGGTATAGATCAGGGGACCAAATCAACCAAAATAATGGTAAATGGAAATTTTCGGGCTCTGCATAGCTCTATCATGTCAATAGTATCCATCTTTAAACATTTGCTTAATGCAAGATTTCTCCTAACTGCCATGTATAATATCAAATTCCATTTCATGGTTTCATTTTACAAATTGCCTGTACAACTGGAAATGGTTCTCCTTTCAGAGGATTGCAAATCTGACTAATGATATCAAATTACATTACATGTATTTAAATTACCAATAGAGAGAAAATTTGCACATCAATAAAGATGACAGGGTACCTATTTTTATTAAATCTACAGTCAATATTCAAACCAGAGCCAAATTTTGCAGAAAAAAAGCAAAAAAAATGTTGAGTGCTAGAATGTATATCTGAGTAAATCTTACAAGAGAGAGACTTGGAGTAAATGAATACCTGTCATCAAGTAGATATAAAAGGTCTCCCTTTTTAAAGCTCAAGTCATCATCAGCCCTGGCGTCATAGTCGTACAAGGCTCGTAGAGACGATTTGTAGGATACAGCTGCAAAACAATGTCAACGTGAAATCACTTCGATGAGGAACAAAGACAAAGAATAGTCTTAAACAGTTTCAATATATAAATATACCCAGTATGCTTTCCTTTTCAAAACATGTGCATTGAGATAACTTTTTTCAACAGAGTGCATTATAATATTTGATATATGTTCACCCCCCCACCCCCTCCCAAAGAAAAACAATTTTAAAAGATTAGAAAGTATAGCACCTAAATAAGTACTATTTCTATGTTTTATAATATAACTGTAAGTCCATCATGATGAAATGGCTCTCATCAATATATAATCTATAATTTCCCCTATAGTGACATTCAGGCTGAGAGTAAGTACATAATATGCAGGGATAAAACAGGTGCTGACATTCCTATGTCACATGTAGTCATGTTTTGTGTAAACTGATACTAAAACATGAGGTGATGTGTAATAAAAACTTCTCTACACTTCTTTCTTTTTTGTGTGGTAGAGATATTTCCTTGTTTTATCATGTTACATATATGGCAAAACTTCAAAATGTACTTTACTCAACAACGCTCCAATATGTGATATACTTATATATCATGTAATTTGTTTTGATGCAAATTAAAAAATCATAAAACTTGTTCAAATAAGTTTAATTTTGCACAATCCACCTGTTAAGATATGATGGTTTAGTTCATGTACACATGAACTACAAATACCAGTACATCTGTATTTCACATTATGATATATTTGGAGTGAATTCTTACTCATTTTACATGTATGGTAAAAAATATAACAGGGACAGTGTTGTGACAAGTATATAATAGACAGTATAAAATCTGAATTCCAGAATGTTAACAGTTTTCTATACATTGCCAGTGCTCAATAAGACTGGAAACTTTGCTTATTTAAACCCATAAAAAAGTGATTCTGTTAGCCTATAGCCTATGGTACTAAGCCAGCGATACAGGTTGAAAAACCATTTGGATCACGCTCGCCCTTTTCCATAACCGATAAAAAGTTATTTGCGGTGATGAAAATGGCCAAGTAGTTACGATTGGTTGAAAACTAGTCTTACCTGGGGCAGCAGGTTGGGGCTCAGGTGTTGCCAAGGATGTGGGGTCCTTGGTATAACGCCCCTTACTCTTGTTGTTGGAATTCCCCGTCTTGCTATCTGTTTCACCATTCACAGCACTTATATCCGTAAGTTTTGTATCACTCGGTGCTTTTTTGGCACAACAAGCTCCCATATTTGTACAACACTGTTTATAATCCTGTCACTAAGTTTCACATTAGTTCCAAGAATCACACAAATCAGAAAGCGGGTTAAAGTGTGTGTAGAGTCAGAGTTTCTGTTGAAAAAAGGGAAAAAATAAATGAATTAAATACAAGAATAACTTGGTTATTGCTATGAGCTAGGTAATAAAAGCTTCAAAAGATAAGAAATCAAAAAAAAATTTGACAACAGCAATTGTCATCATATTTCATAAATATTGAGAGGATAAAAATATGTACTGGTAATTCTTTTCACAATGGTTTTTCCAACGGCTAACAAACCTTGGTTTATAAACTGAATTCATTACATTCACTGCATTCAGTGTGGTAAAACTCAAGTACTGGTGAATAAATGTGCAATGAAAAACTTTAACATAAGCTCTTAGAATGATTTCAGGAAGGATACAAACAGGCCTGATACTCTAACAATTGGTTAAATGCTAAAATACATGTTAAAAAGTTGACAAATTACAGTTTGTCCTTTAAGTAATACATGTATAAATAGGGACTCTTAAGAAATTTCTCAAAATTTTACCATATTACCCATGCTGATTCATTAAATAGGGCGTGCACTAACTGCTCCAAATTATCTTGAAAACAGCACATGCACAAGGCCAGGCGACACTTTGACTTATAGCGAGGAACCTGTTGAAAAGGCACTTACAGACTCTTCCTGTTTCAGAATGGGAGACTGACTTAAAGCTCTGTACATTGAATGAAAGTTTTGATATTTTCTGATCTAAAGTCCTCGTCGTTGTGTGATAGTATTAAAGTGAGAAGTGAAGAGCCATTATCCTACCCTGACAAGATGTATGTCTGAATTTTCACTTCCTTGTTGAACAACATGTCAATACACAAAAACATGGGGGCGAAAAGGGCCAAACGCATGTTGTTTATTCTTGTTCTAACATCAAAGATATATTTCTTATTAATAAAATAAGAATTGAAATATGATTTTAATTCTTATTAGTTAAAGCAATTGGAGTAAATTGCAGTAATGACAATTTTGAATTAAAAAATAAGGTAAAAGGAAATGACTAAACTTGTGCTTGAGAATGTTCAACTGTTGTATAATTATATTGTGTCAAAATCCTAGCTGTTTAAGTTACAATATCCACTGCTCAATTATTTTCTCCTGTATCAAAGTATTAAATGGTTATGCCACATCCTAAAATCCAAGCATAGCATTTCTGAACTTCACATCTTTTCTGTCAAACTTCTAACCTAACACATATATATAAATATCATACTATGTATATATAAACTTAAATATAATCGCAACTTTGGTCATAATATTGTATCATATAACTTCCTTAGTGTTTTCCATACATTCAATCCCTAGCTAATCTGATTCACATGTCTTTCTGAAGTCATGTAGATCACATCCTATCTTGTCCATAACTGTTAACCCCCAACAAGGACGCTGATAATACATAACCAAACATGTAAAAACTCAATGGCATTATTCATGTTACAGGGCAGTGATTCAGCTTTAAGTAACAGTGATTTTCTAAAACCATAAATGATATTTTACCAATTAACTCTATTCGTATTGAACTTTATCATCAATCATATGTGCAGCTCTTGAAACAGTTCACACTTTACATCAGTTATTAATAGATCAATGTAAAATTTGCACAAAACAATGTTAGGAAATAAAAATTTCAAGCCTTTTCCATCCCATAACTGTAAACTGAACAAACGTAGAAGGGGAAATTCATCATGTTGTGGTGGTAAATGCATGTACTGTACAGAAATGGTAGAATAAATTACAAGATGGTCAAAGATGGAAGGTTAACAAAGTGTTCGTGACATCAACGAACAAGTAAATTGTTATTTCTTCATCAATCAAAAAAATGTTTAAACTACTATCTACTCCCATGCAACATCAAAAACCGTGGAGCTATGGAAGTTATTACAATCATGTATTATAATTAGATTCAATTTGATCTCTTCTTAAACTTTGTATAAAATTTAGTAAATATGCCACTGCTTACATGTCCTGGTTTCAATATCTTTGGGTGGGTTTAAAACAAACAAAACATTCAAAAGAGCAAAAGGGAACTTCTAAATTGATAGATAATGGAGGAGGAATATCCTGGTCTATAAAAAGTTAAAGAGTTGGCACTCTTACTACATCTGTACTTCTAATGGAAAATGAGAACAATGTGATTTGATCTTCCTTGTTCCCTGATGTAACTACAGCTAAAAAAAAAATATCACTAAACAAAACTGGCATATTTTGCAATTTTACCCTCAATTTATATAGTTCCAATTAAGTTACTATGAGTATAATATAAAAGGATACAAAGTATTATTCACTCAAAATGTGAAATACCCATGTTGATTAGAACATAAAATGCTAGGACCTCTTGGTATTTCATGAAGTTGTACTCATACTCTAACAAAATCTAAATCCTTCAATATTAATATGTACTTGCAAAACTGTGGGATTTCTCTATATGTGTATATTGATCATGATGATTGTAATTGTACAGAGCATTCATATGAATAAAACAATTGACTAAAACTGTTTTATCAGAATACCATATAACAAAAAAAATTGCATCAACAGGAGTACAATATTTTATACACAACATGGTATCTTACAATATTAAGGTTTTCTTTTCACTCTAATGGTACCATATAATTCTAATTTCAATCTGTTATGGCTGTAAACCTGCAACTTTTTCGTACAAGAGCCTCATCAGGATGAATATTTCTTGATGCAAACAAGAGGTTTTATATTTCTGAGATAATCTATATCTTGATCATGAAATTCAGTCACCGATTTATCTCTGATTAATCGTCAAATAAAGTTGTTGTGAATAAAAGTTGGTTTACTGTACTATATTATTCAGGTAAAAGTTTCAATACTATCTTTTCATACTCTTTGTATTAAATTGAATTCATGGTTATCTATATACTGTGTAAGTTGTTTAAACTTAACTGAGTCAAATCTAAGAAGAAATAGTAGGAAGATCCCTCGACTGGGTATTTTCTGCACCCTACAACATGCTACAAGATGCACTTAAAAACAGTACAATAGTAGTCAATTCAAGACACTCTATCCTACTGGAACAAACAATTTTTAGAGCAACATTTTTCATATCTGACAGCTCAGCCATGTTTTTACCTGGGTATAGCCCATAAATCAACAAGGAAGTTTTTCTGTCCCCACCAAAATTGACATACGGCATTGCAATGTTTCTTCATAAGACACTTACCAGGTCATGTATCGGTCTGTCTCCATTCTAACTCTTTGAATTTCATTTTACTAACACAGTCTCACAAAATCTTTCTGGGAAGTAGGTGGAAGAAAGTTTCAGGAAGTAATATGTAAACTCCTCAAACACCGAACGGAGAGCGGCACAAATGAGAACTAAGGGGAAGTCACTCTTATCCCCGCAAATCTACTTTCACTTTGACTTCATTGATGAACTTTTTAAAATCTGATTTATTAAAACAGGATAAAATGCTTTTGTTTTCTTTACCCAATAGCATAGTACTGCATCATGTCTTCAGTTGATTACATTACATTAAGAAAATTGTGTTTCTTTTTTTCAAAAATTAATCATTTTCTTTTTAAATTCTACACCGAATTATACACTGTATCAAATTAACTGACCATTTATAATTTAATCAGGGACGTCTTTCGTCCCCGATATAATTGGGTGTTATCAATCACGTAACATCGGGAAAGGGGGGCGCTAGGGGAGCTGCTTCTCCCCGTTTCAGCAAAATATTTTTTCTCAATTTTACATATACAATTTCAAAGGAGTCCCCCCCCCCCTCCCCCCAATATGAGAGAATATAAAAACTTGTAATGAACAAAATTAACATAAATTCAAAAATAGAAGTTTAAGGTATTATTCCCCCCTCCCCAAGAGTGATTAGCATTTTGAGATTGGCGCACTTAAGTTTTTTGTTTTATAAATCTATAAGAATAGCTATAGGTGCATCAAGAAATATCTCAACTAAAAGTTATCCGCGCTAATTAGTAATTACATCGTTTCAAAACCTGTACTTCCGCCAAATATTGTGTAGGCCAAATGCAATACTTTTACAGTATTTTGACTTACACATTCATCACCTAATTATCTAACCGAAATTGACTCTGTCCCCGATTACCTTTACCTGTTAACAGCCGTCCACTGGGAAGTTTTTATTCCCATTAAACTTTTATGTTCCAAAGCAAGACAGCAAATGTTATTTCTCAATTTAAATTCATTAGAACACCATTCAATCTGTGATACTCAAATACATTAAAATAATTTTTGATAAAACTATAAAATAATCCCAATATAAATCTTATTCAGTTATTCTACAAGTCAAAAATAAAAGACGTTAACAGTAAATTTTTGAAATCTACCAAAAATAAAATAAAATATAAATCTTATTCAGTTATTCTACATGTCAAAAATAAAAGATGTTCACAGTAAATTTTTGAAATCTACCAAAAATAAAATAAAACTATGTTTTATATATTTTGTTGTTTATTTATAATTATACTGTACAATAATGATTGATCCAATGCCTATAAAACGTTTGCACAATGCACATGTATTAATATCACAATTGTCAAGGCAAAATCAACAACAGAAAATATATGAGAATGAATGGTACATGCTATAATGACCATCTGTGTCAGAAAGATGCATCTCATTCCCTAACAAGCAAATCTTTTATTTCTCCTATAAACGGAACAAAAGAAATGTTGCCAAAATACAGAAATCTTAAAACAGAAAATAACACAGAATTATGATTTCAAGCATAATGTACATTAAAAAATAAGACTTTGTCTATACATTATACACTTAATACAACAGCACCTGTATGTCTTTATTTCTTTTGGCAGAAAACGAATCAAGGATACATTATATAATTGTATTAGATGTCTCATAAGTTTCCACAGTAAATCTGATATTGTTTTTGAAGTGTACAATTATGTTTGAACATAATAGAAGTGAGCTTCCATATTAGTTGACCGATTCGAACATAGTGAAGTCTGTGTGAATAAATAATTCTGAGCAAACTTTCAAATTTTCACGTTGTCATGGACAATCAGATCCTGAAATTTTATTCTCTGAAAAATAGAGATGCTATCCTACACGAATGTTCTTATGTCTCACTGCATTGAGTTTAGCTACCCTGAACTGTTGGTATGGTATTCCTCTAATGACTGAAACGTAATGCCCATTCCTGAAATACTTGTAATACATGTACATATGTAACTGACATTTCATAATCAACAAAATCAACATAAATAAAAGATTATGATATCACAAAAAGCTGGTAACAATTGAATTAAAATGAAACCAATGCGTGTATATTAGCCTTACATTACACTGTAAATGTGCTGAGTGCTACTGAATGCAACTGCAAATATTGTTATGTTCAGATCTCTGATATCACTGAAAATACTGCTATTGCTGCTACAGCATAGCACAAAAAGAGAAGAGAACTGTTTTATACTTTCATCCACATAAATTCCTGCAGTGATACAACATTTAAACGTTTTGTTCTGAGGCAACATTGAGGTCATATAAATTATTAAACAAATAAAAACATGGACATAGTGATGAGGATCAAGTTACAGATCCAAGATAATCTCACTGGTAGAAGAGCCGTCATTGTACACAACCTACAGCACATTTAATCGACTAATTACAGAACGTAAATTATCTCTCTGAAATTTCTGAAATCTGACACATTTATAGAAAATACAACCATATCGTAACCACTGACAGTTTTCACTTTGGATGTATACACTAAGAAATGTTTTACTTATAAGACTCGTTAGTTTGAACCACAGAAAAACTAATAAGATAATAAAAAAAAATTTTAAAAAAATAAAATTTGTCTATCTAAATTCAGTTACTATGATGCACACGAAAAATTTCTCATAAATGATGCTATAGAGTCTAGTAAGCATATTGAGAAAAAAATGTTGCTTCACACTGAAAATTATTGAAAAAAAGTTGTTAAACAGATATTGCAACATAATACTGAAATCTAACTTTTGGCAAATTTTAACACAATTGCTGCAAGCATAGCACATCCTGTATGTTGTCTATCAATTTTCTTCAAATTCAATGAAAGCCTGACACTTTCCCGGTGATAAATCTATGGCACATTGACTTCTTATGACACTTATCAGCACTTCATCTCAACACTCTCATTTTGTTCAAACAAATATCAAACTATCCCTGACATAATGATTTTTTAAAAAAAATTCCTAACATAAAGGAACACATAGAGGTCTGAATGAAATGCATCTTATTCAGTGTCAGATTATCAAATCTTTTATAGGTGGTTCATATGCACATACACATACATGTATGTGAAATCAATGAGATAATCTGCTAGTAAAGTTAAGCATGAAAATAATTTAAAACTGTCCTGCATAAATACAGAACACTAAATGTGCAACATGTATATAATACATCTGATATTAAAAATCTGTCAATGATTAAAACTCTTAATGATAGTCTTTAGAACAGCTCTGCTGCATATAAAAAAATCTGATGATATAAAACTTTAAGGTGATTCATTTCTCATCAATTTTTCATTCAAATCTTCCTTCTTCTGTGGTAAGATTTGTAACCGTATGATGAGTTCTTCACCGGCTTTTTTCTGTTGTTTTCTGGAGCCTGTCACTCTGATTGGATAGCTTGTCAACTACCTGTAGATCTCGCATCTGATTGGATAAGAAGTTTATGCCAGTTTCTTTCTTCTTTAAACTGATTGGATAGAAAACCTGTTAATGTTCATGATGTGCTGGTGATTGGCTGAAACAGCTCTGCTTATTTTATGAGCAATAACCCACAGAACATTATTTTGATTATCCTCACATAAAAAATGCAACTTGACATCTTTTGTCCATCCAATGAGAATGACATAGATATCAAACTCTGATGGAAAAAAAAAACCGGACTAGTTCCTCCACATTAAAAGCTTTGACAAGATGCTGTATTCCAGCTATTACTGACCACCTCACTGTTTTTCAGTGTTTTAACTCAAGATATCGCACATTCACTGGCTTTAGCTGGATCGCGTGGCTGAGTGGGGCTAAGCTCAGGGGAGCTGTCTGGGTTCTTGGTGTGAATTGTCTGTAACACCGGGGACAGCTGTTCACTGTCACTGCTCTCATCGTTCATCACAGAGGTACTCAGCTGTAATGTCGGAGGAGTTTGTTCTGCAAGCTTCCCTAACACCTGAATCTGCTTTCTTATGAAGTGTAGGAATGGTTTATACCCCAGGCTGAAATGCATAAAATTCATATCACAAATTTTATTAGAAATGTGTGATATCACATATTATTATACTTTCATGTTAAATACTGAAATCTGATTGGTTTAGACGCAGTTGATAATCCGTTCTATTACCCTCAGCATTAGCAACACACTTAGAAACGGGTAACACAACAAATTGTTACATGCGCGTAAGTTATGCGCGTACAGTTCGCCGTAGAATTCATGTCATTTCTATATAAAAGCAGTAAAAATATTCTCTAAAATTAAGACATTCAGTATAATAAAATAAATAGTGCGTGTTTGGGAGGATAACAGTTGAAATTGACACCCCTCGAAAACCATTGTCAACCTCCGCTTCGCATCGGTTGACAATGGTTTCCTCAGGGTGTCAATTTCAATTGTTACCCTCCCAAACAGGCACTATTTACATAATGTATCTACATTATTTCACACAAAAGATTCAATTATTTTGTCATTTGTTTTAATTCTCAAAATATTGATTTAAGAGGGCTGGCTGGTTGTGACCATTTTTAGGCTTTCTTTTCCTCCTTTAAACAAAGAGCTCTAGACATATAGGGAAATGTTCAAATTTTAAAGCTCAACTATTTGAAGGTTTTCTTTACTAAGTAGTAGTTCACATAAATCCAAATATCATATTTAAAAGTTTAAGGCAAATCTAATTGTTGATTTGCTGACCATCCAGCCTCCTTGAAGAATATAAACAACTTTGCTTGTTTTAACTGAGTACAGGGTGTGTTACTGACCACTCAGTGTCTGCCCAGAGTTCCAAGTATGAGATTCCCTCCCTCATCCTGGCCACCATCTCTAGGGGCGTGTCCGTCATGCTGGCGGTGTTCACAGTCCTCACCACAGCCTCCACGTCACGCAGCACAAGGGAGATAATCAGCGCCCACTCCAGACAACCGGCCTCCAATAGAATTTGCAGCAGGTACCTACAATTTTTAAATACCGGTACTTCAACTTTATACCTGCTCTTTTAAAACTGATAGAGAGTTCATTATTGTTATCCAACTTTTATTCGCCCTCCAACTGATTTAAAGGAGATAAACTGCTTCACAGCGACTAATTTTTGCAATCAAAATGATGATTATTTCAACAGAACTATATATACCAGAACCATTTAATGACCGGTTTGCCAAGGAAAATATTTGCAACCGTGAGGCTCTCGCAAACCTGCTGCAAAATTTTGTCACAGGCAAATAAAAGTTTGAATACAGTAGTTTTTAGTATCTTCACTAAACAAAAATGAAATTGAAATTTCAACACCACAGCCAGGATTGTTGTCCCTGCTCTTAAAGTTCTTAACAAATGTTAATTTAGTCAAAAAATAAGTTCAAAATCAGTTTTAACTTTTACAATACATGTCATAATAGAAATGTAATATTTTTCTGTCACAAAATTGGCAAAAGACATTAATATATGTACTACATGTACAGGTAGGTCTTTTACCTGAGTTCCATTTCTGACTGGCGGGGTCCTTTATTGGCCATCTCCTGGGACAGAATCTCCAGCTCTGGGGACAGAGTGTCCTGGGAAGAGGACTCAGTCATGTAGTCTAGTTCTCCAAGCAGAGAGCTGGTGTCCGAGATATCCAGGGTGGTGGCAAGACTGCTTTCTTCAGCTTTACAAGAGTGTAACTTACATTAATACTAGTACTCGCTCCTTTCATAGGCTATTCTTGTTTTAATGAAAATTGCTTTACCGGTACTTGAGAAAATGTAGTTTGTAGTATGTACAATAATGATCATATTCTTACTTTTGATGACCTGGGGCTTTAGTTCTACATCATTAGACAGGTTCTGGGATAAGTTGAGTGGGGAGGGGGACTGTAGGGTCCCTAAGTACCTATGGTACTCTGTGTCATTGTTGTGTGCCCCTACATTGACCGTGGGGAGGTTCTCTGCATCCAACAAAGATAAGGAAGCCAGACTCGAAGTGGAGACTGTCAACACAAAAAGATAATCCATCTTTTAAAAATCTTGGATCTTAATTTATAAATACATGTAATTTGGTCTCTCTTTTGCAGCAAACCTTTCTTGGTCATATGGAATAAATCAATATTAACCTGCACATGACTGTATTGTACTACAGCTGGTAGTAAATTTGTTCTCATTAAGCCATGCCATAATTAGAAAGAAGAATGACATATGCAAAGCACTTACAAGTTTTATTCTTGAGCTGCTGGAAAACATGATATGATAAAATGGGAAGAGGCCACTCAAACTGGTGGTGAATATCTTTCACTGCTCTGACAAAATCCTCAACTTTTGCACCCTTTAACCTGTAGATAAATACAAAAACTCATTAAAGTGTTGTTGAGAAAATGTGTAAAACTGATGAACAACTAACTTGTCAAGTTTCTTGACCTACCTCTCTCTTTTCAGAAATGAGACTAGATGAAAGTCCTCTGTGTTGGCACTAAAATACCCCATGTCCCGTAAATGATTTGTCTCCAGAAGTTTACGACAATGCCGACAGAGAATCATATCTATGTACATCTGATCTGGAGCCCCTTCTTCCTTTGGCTTGGGTGGTGGTCTGTGACAAAATTAATAATTAAACTTGCTTTTTTTTTAACCGACAAAAGTTTATAGGCATCATTGCGGAAGAGATTGAAGACAATAAAAAGAAACTTACTTTTTGACACTGAATATATTATCGGAGAAGGTATGCTTGAGTTTGGGTTTGCTCCCCTTTGGCACATTTTCTGAGTAATCTGCCCCTGTCATGCTGGAGCTTCGCAGCCTGTTGACATTGCTAACATTACTAACGTTACTGACAGTGGAGAAACTGAACCCGTCTGCCTCCGAGGGCATGATGGGAGGACTAGGGACCCCGGAGTGGTAGGACTTGGAGGAGGGAGTCCTCGAGGAGGTCAAAATCGGAGGGGTACTGGCCTCTGAAGGATCTAAAAATTTAGTGCAGTGTGTTTATGCATCATTCGAACATTTTTTAATTCATAGCAAACAAAATCATTACTTTTTTTAAAGAAAACTGTAAATACAAATATTCAATTTATTCAAACATCTTTTATTTCTTAGTGAAAAAATTGTATTTTAATTTAACAAAAATTTGATATGATCAAAATTACCGATTGCCTTCAAAAAGCGGACTAGATCTCGAGCAAGATCCCACTTTCCCCTCTCAAGTGATTGATCCAGTAACAAAGTAGCATGCTGAAACAAACGAATATAAAATCTGATAAATGTGCCCCGTTCAACATTGACACTATTAAATGATGTGGAAATCCCATGATGCAAACAAATTGTCAAATTAACCAGGTAACCATGTTTACGATACCTGTCGACTAATGATTGGCCGCTCTAAATTCTGTAGGATGATGAGATACGAGGCAGCAGTCTCCAACTCCTCACTCACGATACATTGCTGAAATATCATCATAATCATATTGATTTGATTTAGTGTTTCCAGAAAAGCATGAAAAAACACTGTTCTGGAAATCATTTTTACTCTCAATATTTGCACTCAATATTTATTAACAATTACATATATGTAGATTTTTTTTTCACAAAATTTCATTATGCAAAGATAATTTCTTGTTAATGAGAGCAAAAAAATAATCTCATGACATTGTACTGACCTCAAACAATTCTTTGGGGTTACCAACCACAGAGAACAGATGGGGCCACAGAGCAACCTCTGTTTTCCTAGCACAGTGAACAATTGTTTGTAGAAATTCTGGAAACTCCTGAATGAAGGCAACGACTCTGGGCAGCAAAGGGTCTGTAAAATAGAAAAGGCAGTCAGGGTTGTATCATATACTGCATCAAACGTCTATTGATAAAATTCTGAACAGACAAACATCACTGCCCATTTCCATTGAGTGACACAATTGTTTATGGAAAATCAACAAGACTCTCTCTAAAAATATACGCTGAATTTATTAAATTGTCAGAGCATAATTTTTACACTTTCTTGCCACGTAATAGAGGTAAAGAGTAGGACATGGAATTCAATTGTGTGATATGTGCAAGATTCATACCAGGAATAGGCTCTTTTGATGTGGCCTCAGCTTCTAAAACTTCATGCAACAACAACTCCAGGACATGTGGGAAATAGGACAATTCTGTACAACATCTGGCTAAATCCAAGGCATTCACTCCCAAACTGAAAGTAGGTAATACAGTTAGACATACTCAAAGATTGCTAAGAATAACGATATATGTGCTTGTATTGAAAATGTGAAGCAAGAAATAAATTCGAATAATGAATACCAGTGAATATCTTACAAACGATGTTTAACTTACTTTCGCCGAAGAAGTTGTCTTAGTATGTGGTGAAGGTAGATTTGACTCTGTTAAAAAAAAAGTTGTAATGGAAGTCAACCAAATCTAGAGATAAAAAGTGTGGAAAAACACTCATAAAAACAAAACCAAAGACTTTACCTTTTAAAACTTGTGTGCTTAAGAATTCTACTTATAATAATTTAATTCCATTTAATTTGTAAAAAAAAAAAATTATAGCAAAGTGTTAAATCTAAATGACTGTCAAACAACTCACAGTTCTCTCCACGATACAGAAGGGAAGATTTTGGACTGATTTCTTTGTATCTTCACTGGGAGGCTTGTAAGTCACACCATCACTGGCTGCCCCTAATATCACAGCATCCTCAAATAAAACAGCTGAAATTGTAATAAACATGATCAGATCAATCATACATTGAATTAATTTACCAACATGTGATTTCTGCAAAATATATCAGCACTACATTTACCATGATTTTAATTTTTCAAAATTAAGATTTTGTCAAGTCCAACTTGTAAAACTATTTTGCATAGGATACTCTAATTTAGTTGTCTCTACCTAGAGGATATATGTCTACCCTGAATGGCAGCATGATGCGCTTCGACATGAAGTTGTGAGTTTTGCCTTCATGTTTAGGATATAAAGGTAACCACACCTGAAATTATCCAGAATGAAAAGAAATTAAACTTTAAGTCAATGAAATGGGATGTACATATCAAGTTGTCTATTTCAGTATCACTGTCAGTTTCTCTGACCTTCATCCCCTGGGCCCCACAGCCTAGCCACAGTGCCTCCATCAGCTGGGATTTACTCTGATTTGTCCGAGAAGTGGACCACATATTCTCTACATTAGTTGCAACCACAGCTGGAGCTCCAAAGGATTGCTGAAATAATATCAAATTTATTCCAGTTAACAATTTACTTTCTTGAGTTTAAATAAAGTTGGATTTATACATATCATTCCAATTCTGATAAAGTTTCTTTATACTATTACAACACAATTTTCTTAATCAAAAGTGACATACAGGTTTGGCTTTATTTTGTTTTGCCTGGACCTGTGCCCCTGGTTCATCTCTCTGAAACATCAGCAACTTTCCAGCAACATTAAGCAACAAGCACTCAGAGTCTCTGCTGGGCTGGGCTGATCGACTTCCTACAACAAGAGATATTTCATTTCATTAATTAAATTAAAAAATGGTTTATATTTAACCAAGTATTTTCAATTACAGAGAGAGAGGGACCTTACCAAATTTCTCTGTCCTGAGGGAGGTGAGAGCCAGCCCCGATACACACACAGGGTGGGGGATATAGTTCCCCAGGGACACCTCCTGGATCTTAATTAACTCCATCAGAGGATCTATGAACACAAAGCACTTCTTTAAAACACACCCAAAAGAATTGCAAAATACAAAGCAACATTAAAAAACACAAATATTTCCCCCCTTATTGTCATCATTCAACAAATTTATGTGGAATCTTGTCACTACATTTACATTTACAAAAACTGTGAAATAAAATCTGTAGTTTTAAGCCATCTTACTTTTTTGAGAATTCTTTCGCTCCATGTTGTACAACATAATATGAGAATCTATGCAGAAGATGATGAGAATATCTCTGAACGTGTTGAGCAGCAGAATCTGAGAGGGAACCTTGGTGATCACAGCAAATGTGTTGTCTAACTTAGTGTTCTTTGGATAACAGCGGATCTAAAACCACAAATATTCAGGTTAAAAAATCAGCAAATGTACAAATATCAATCATGGACCATAAGTAATTTTTAGATTCTACAGATATGACATATGTAAAACCCATTAGAATTGGTCTTCAATGCAGATGCAATAATCTTAATTGATTAACAAGACCTTTTTTAGCATTCCAAAGTGTCCATTACCTCGTCCCTTTGCCCAATAATGTTGTAACAAGCCACACAGATAAAATCCTTCCACCATGTCATCCCTCCAGACACAACCAAATCCTTTTCCTAATAAACAATCAACAATTAAAAGGTTATATTTGTCTGTACTCATTAATAGTGGTGTATTTTGTCAAAGACCTTATACAGTTACATGTACCTGTGTTTCGTTGCCAAACAGTTTCCACTTTCGGGTGGAGAATGTGTAATGAGCCAGCCCCGTCTTACCAGCCACGGCCACACACTGACCCGTCTTGTCCACCGCTGCATACTGTAACATATGTGTGTACACTTTATATCAAGGCATCATGTCCATCAGTAATAAAATACAAGTGTCCAGTAAGTACAGATCATGTACCGTACATGTTCTAGTGCACGCATGACAATGTAAATTAATTCACTTCATTTTAGTAAAGATGTATGTAAAACTTAATTCTTTCATATCTTAGGTAACACAATGATAAAGCTTAATGTAAGACCACTGATGTAAAACCTACCCTGATTGGCCAGTTAGCACCCAGGTAAGTGTGAGAAATGGGGATGATTTGCCAGATTTTGTTTCCTATTGACATCAGTGATTGGCTGCTGTCTTGACAACCACCATTCTGGGAGGCACAACCATCACTTATGCTCATGTATAGTCTGTCCTCTCCTTGCAGGAAAACATGTTCGTGATTTGTCTGAAAAAAATAGAGAGGAATTAAATCTGTTACACAGAATGGTATTTATAATGACATATTGTAAGTACTGGTACATGTGTATTACAAAGTAAAAATTCAATACTATCCTCTTTTGTTAGATCTATTATTTCTATTTATTTTTTCCCCGGAATCTCCATTATTAAAATACTTGACTATTACAAAGATTTGTATTTGGCATTGCAACAACAAGTGAACATGATTATCAAAGAAAATGAGATTGTAAGAACTACAAACTGATACATACTACACATGGATTAACAGTGAGAGCACTTTTGACAAACTGCAGCTGCATCACATTGGTAATGCTGTGATTATCCTGTTCTGTCTCCGCAAAGCCATTGACACCCTGTTCCTCCTGACAAACAATCCATAACTGGTAGCCCTCCAGACCCCATTCCTGTCAATGGAAATCACATTGAGTGTAAAAACATAAAAAATTTACATTTCGAGTATTTACCAGGAAGGAAAATCTATTAGCTCAACTATTACCATAGATAAGACAGGTGGTGGAAACAACTTTGGACTGTCACTTGGATACCTGCAAAAATTCCAAATATAAGGCTTTAGGTGTGGAATACAACAAATACCATCCCATAAAATGCTTCGTGAGAAAATCTACTCTTACGGAATACCGCTAAACCCTAATTTTGTTTGAGTAACTTACAGATCTCCACCAAGTGAACAAAGCAGCAGGGCACCAAACACACTCCACAAGGAGAAGCCACCATTCTTCCAGCAGACCGCTACAGCAGTGCCATCTGGTGTCCACTTCATGCATTTTACAGGACCTGCTTTCTGACAGGCATCTGTGAATTGTTCCATACAAATGTTCTTAATGTCAACAATTTAGATTTCTCCCCAAAGCCCCATCTCATACTTGCTAAATAATGATATTTATTGTGATAAAAACATTTATTTACCCACATGTAGTTTGGATTATCATGTTCATGTGGTTAAGTTATAAATTTAAGTTATTAAAAAAGTTATATGGTTGGAGTGGGAATGGAGAGTTCTAAGGTCATTTAATTAACTACCTACTGGGTAATTCTGGTATATAAGATTTGTAAATTGAACCTACCTGGGTAATCTTTACTGGAGACGTGTAACTTGTAAGACAGTTCTATTGTGCCCTCCACTTCATTGATCACATATACAGCACCAATCCCACTGAAATACAGAATGAGATAGAATACATTTTCTGTTGTTTTATGTATCTAAAAGTCAAGATATAGTAAATGAAAGATGCCTACAGGTTTATGAAATTCATGATATAAATTCTTTCAATGATGCTTTATAACAATAGCTTTGTTTGATAGGGTGTACCGGGGCCTAAATTTATGGTAAACACAATGAAAAATCATGGACCATTTACTGTGAAATATGAAGGATAAAAGTGAATTAAATATAGGTACCGTGATTACTTTTCCTGTGATTAAATATAGAATGTCAAAATATTGTTTTATTTTCTACATAATTCCTTTAAAGCTGTAAAATATGGGAAAAAATTTATCAAATCAATTATGATGTCATAATGGTTCTAGCACAAAAAAGACTGTCTGGAATCATTTACTAGAACTTGACCTTAAGGAATAGAGGACTGCCATGATTTTGAGATAAAAAATCAAGGTCAAACTATTCTTGGCAAAAAAAGATACAGGACTACCATGATATTGAGGTCAAAGGTCTAGGTAAAACTACTCTGGACAACAAAAAATAGGACTGTTTATGGCCATGATTTTGAGGTCAAAGGTCAAGGTCAAACTACCTTGGACATAAAGATATTATCTGTTTAATTTTCTTAACCAATTTGTTTTCCTGCTCAGAATGTTTTGGAGAAAGTTTTTTAAAAAGTTCCAATCACTATTTTCAATATTTTCAATATTGCCAAAAACATAAGCATATGGCAGGGTTGTCTCTAAAAATTGAAGTAGAAGGGAGAAATAAAAAAGTAGAAGGGGATCTGGAGGTCTAGCTTATAGCTAGATTGTGTTTGAAATGCAATAATAGACGGGTAATAATGTCACTTTAGGCGGGGGAATTCCCCGCCTTCCGGGTCTTAGAGACAACCCTGATATGGGGACGTTTAACTGGTTGAAAAGTACATAAACATTCCACATCAAAGAGATAGTCATAAAAACCAACTAAACACCAGAATTCAATAAAGTTAAAAACATTGAAAATGTGGTCTAAAATATTTTCTACAAGAATGTTTAACCACAAGTCAATAACTCATAAGTTATTTGCAAGTTAACAATACCTGGCCCCACATTTAGAACCAACTCATTGTCTACCATAAAGTCTAGAATAAAAATTCTACCGCTTAAGGATTATACCTCTGCTAAAAAAAATATCAGCATAATAAGTGTATATATATGCAAAATTATTGAAGAGAAGTTTCAGGAATAAGCACTATCTTTTTCATGGTAAGGCATCAAAAGATTTGCTGGGTTTCATAATTATCACATTTTTTATTACCAGTTAACACATTGTTACATTATCTACAAAATAATTGTTGCAGAAACAGGATAATTATTTCAAATCTGCTACAAAATGTTACTGTGTTCACACAATCCAGATCTTAATGACACTTGTTGTCAAGCATAAAATGTCAATAGTCATTTATCTGTTATCTTCATGGTAAAAAAATTCAAATTAGGTGTTACACTAGATAAGGTAATAAAAACTTCCCAATACATCCTCATAAAAGCAACAAAAAATCAATTTTTAGATACCGTACTTATCTCAAAGATACATCTTTTTTTTCATAATTATTTTGCTTATACATTATTTTTTTGATGTTGAATACATAAGTACAGGGACATTACCTCTTGCATCCAAAGGCCATCAAGCGGTACCTGTGATTGACAGCTACACAGGTGGCGTCCGTCAGCCCTGTCACCCAGACTCCCTGGGGCACCTACAAATCAATGCGTAGAATGCATCAGCTTAAAGTAATGTTACCAAGAATAGCCTGTCACTTCCTGAAAGGTTGGTGCCATCCCACAGGGGTTCCAACTCAATCAACAAAAAGACATTTTTTTGTTATAGGCTACTGCTGTGATGCAATGTAAAATGCTGCAGCTCTATCAATTGATTCACACAAAGTTGCACTTTTTTATGAATGTTAATTGAAATGGTGACATAGTCAGGGGATTTGTTCTTACTGAAAATCGCTCTTTTTCTCAAAAAAAAAAATATATCAGAGGATCAAGTCTACTAAGAAATACTCCTTAGAAAATTCTCTTCCATTAAAAAGCAGATAACGACGACTAAAGAAGGATAATGATTGTTGGGCATGGCTTCACTCATTATGTTCTCTGTGGAGTGTGGATAGTCTTCAGGACACACGAGATGTTCCTAAGTTTTAGATAATTTTCCTTGATAAATTATTCCTTATTTATTTGCATTTAAACTTGCCAATGCACAAAAATTTAGGATACATTACTAGACTATTTTTGGAGTTAAAACATTTTAAATTTTCCTTATAATATCATGCAAAATGCTATAGAATGCTTACAAATAAAGTATATATTATTTTCAATTGAAAAAATTTTCCAAATAATATAACTTGTAAATTTAATTATGGAATTACAAAGTTGAAAATCTTCACATTGGGGAGATAAGAAAAAATAGAAAATAATAGAAGATAGGTGGTATTTGACCTTTAAAGACACCAGTGGCATCACTTACACTGTTTTCCACCTTTATGGAGGGTGGAATAACAAACAAAGCCTTTCCACTAGAAAGCACCAGGGTGTAACCGCCAATGATTGGACTGTATTCCATCTGCTGGACACAGCCATCTTCTTCTGTCAACTTACAAGCTGAAACAATTTTCATTTGTATTTTTGTGATTTTTTTCTCATTAATTCAAAGTAATACCATTGAATCATCATTGTTCGTGGGGTACCAATATTCATGGCTCTTATTGGTAAACCTTGCCCACAAATTCAATCCCCACAAACTTACATACATGCATTTGTTTAATATTCATCAAAACTATACCCAAATTTCTACCAATGAAATTACGAACCAGGAAAAATTTGGCTACCCACGAACATTGACCCCAATGAAATAAATCATTTCACAGTATGCTACTAATTCATGAACATTAGGAGTTCATATTTGTAGGATTTCCCAATTAGTTCTAGGACAGTTAATATGCTAAGAAATGATTCATTAGTAAAGTGGAGTCTTTCTTTGGGGGTTCTCCCTATTGATTTGAAAACTGGATAATATGCTACTAGTTGACTTGCAGGTGGAGTCCATCTTTTGACTGTTTCAGTACCTTTAGTTTGATGGAAGTCCAACGAAGCAGGAAACCCACGTATATGAAATGAAGCCTTTTGATTTACAGAGGCATTCCACTTGATGCGATGTAAAGAGCCTTCTTCTGTAGCCACCATAATTTCCTCTCGAACACACAAACAGCTAATTAAAAAGACATATTTGACATTGATCATTATGATTATCACATGTAAAGCTATACATCATACATACTTTACAAGAAATATCAATACACATTTATTAATAATCATGCTCTACCAATGAGTTTGTTCAATCAAATTTCAAGAATATGCATGGTGATAATTGAGAGAATAAGCGAGTCATACCAAGTGATGTTGGCAGGGAGCTGCATTTTGGCCACCAGTGTGACCCTGATGGCTGGGATGCTGTCACTGTCTGGGATCCCATTGATGTCCCGCTTGGGGGTCTGATTTCTATCAAAACCAAACAGTCTTAGTAATCTGGTCTACGGTTTATAATAAACTAAATCTATTCATTTCAGTGAAGTATTACAATTATTATCAATATCTGAGTAATTAGACATGCTACTTACTTGCCCTCATGTTGAACATACAAACAATGGTGGTTTGGCACAGATACATCCAGCTCCACTTTGAAGAACAGGAGTGTTAACTTTGAGGTCTAAAATAACAAGCCGAAATTGGTTAGTGAGTAATTATAATGACATATGTCTTGGAAATAAGCAAATAATTAACATTTTATTGAACATTTACAAAAACTAACATTTCAAATGTATTTGCAAAGCATTTGAGTATGGAGATAAGCAAATAACATCATTAACATTTTATTGAAAATTTACAAAAACTAACAATTCAAATGTATTTGCAAAGCATTTGAGTATGGAGTTGATAAAAAAGGATATGTCTTTATATCTGACACCAGACAAAAATGTTTTATTCTTGTTTCCAAATTCAAAATATGAAATTATCTTTATCTACCGGTATATCATCAATCTCATAGAGATAAAGCAATTGAATACATGTACATGTAATTCGAAGCTTACCAAAATTTTTGCCCACTAGACTAGGAGACTTCAAAAAATGTGCAAAAGCTTACGGAAAACTCTAATAACCAACCAAAAACTAGCTTGTTCATTTACTTACCAGAACAGCTATCATAGAGGAATCTGGCTTCCATTCCACCAATTTGAAGGTCCCCTCTGAGACAGTTTCTTTGTAAGGATGTATGTAGCTGACTATCTGTACTGAGGGCTTAATAAACAGAAAAAGAGTCACTTATAGAACCAAAACCATATGATGTTTTATATGTACATTAAAATATACAAATACCAAGCAAGTATACTTCAGTGGCCATGTATAGACTTGTATTGCCAGCAAAACCATATTTTCAGTTGGTCCGTTAAATAAGGCAAACTGGGTACGTTGATGGACAAATCATGAATTTAAATCAAATATATGCCAGTGTTTTGTTCCTAGAAAAATGGTATGATAATCTTAAAATTACTAACCACCCTCACCCCCCCCCCCAATCTTGTTTTTTATAACTGCAGTGAACTATTCACAATTATCTGATACAAAGATTTAAGCTAATCAATGCCATGTTTTAATTGATGAATTTGATTAATTTCAAATGCTATAGCAGGCAAAGTTTAAGCCATTTGGTTACTGCATATTTTCTTGCAGAACTACGAAAATACTACAACTCATGAGAGCTTCTCCTCAACTAATCAATAAAATTATCCTGTGTTCTTCAGTCCATCTACAAGTCTAGAGTATGTTGTGTTTCTGTGAAGAAAATCTTTCATGTTCAAAAGTATTTGTATCAAATGACAGTGCTTTACAGCCCCTGAACTGTACTATGCATCATTAAGATAATAAGAATTCCCCAATCTTTATCTAGATTGAATTACATTTAAAAATTTTTTTAGTTTATACACACTGTACAACGTTTATATCAAATTAATTAAAAGAAATTGCTTCTTATGATTACAAACTGTTATGTTCTATTTTGATATTGCACTAATTATGAACATCCTTTCAACATGTACATAAAATAAATCTCATTACTGCAAGTGCGGTATCTTGAACACAAGTGTTTCCTCCTTCATAAGAAACATCTATTTAAAAAAGTCATCTTTTTGATTGGCGGTACTATATATTTGTACTTTATACACTGACATTTCTAAAAAAATACTACACAAATGTAAAAAAAAAAGTGACAAAAAACACAGGCAAGTTTTTTTTAAAGAACTTAATATTGCATCAAAATTCTTTTCCAGACAAATTTCATCAAATTGCATCAAAAGATAAACTTGGTTTCATTAAATAGATACATCCTAAGCCATGTGTAGCAACAAGTGGGCCTTTGGCCTTCTCCCAGATCTCCCCATATTGTATGTACCTCTTATTCTATTTGTGATGCATTACCTTAAACCCTACAGAAAGCATAAACCTGTGAGTTTGAGGGGACACCTCATAAAATACCTATATCCTCAATGTTTTTGACATAATTGTAATGTTTTATACACAATGCCCGAGGCAAAGAGTTGATCTGGTTTCACAGAAAACAGACTACCTTTCACTTTTTTCTGCTAATTTAAACAATTGTGACTGATTACAATAAACTTGTGACTTTTCCGACATTGTGTACCTTAATCCATCATCTGGAATTAAGCATGAGTTACTAGGAACTTTGTAATACAAATATTCCATTAATCTTAAGTAATCAATTCACAATTTTTTTAAGTCTTCATGAAATATATTTAATCTACAGTATATAGATAGTGCCTGTTTGGGAGTATAAGTTATACTATAACAGTTGAAATTGACACCCCCAGAGAAAACCATTGTCAACCGACGCGAAGCATACAAGTAACTGACTTCTTTAGGAATGAAGTAAATTCTTAGAATCTCTTAGAGGCAAAAAATAATTTTAATAAATATTATTAAACTGGAATTTTTATTAACTAGGTTTCGCTGCTGCAATAAAAATTGAGCAAAATAAATTTTCTGTGTCAAGAGGTATGATTCTACGGCGAGCAGTTTACGCACATGTAACAATTCGTTATGTTACCCATTGCCAAGAGTGTTGCTAACACTAAGGGTAATAGAACAGATTATAAACAGCATCTTAACTAATCAGATTTCAGTATTTAACATGAAAGTATTATAATCTTAATTGTTTCAGACTATGAGACACAAATAGGGTTGGAGAGCAGGCAAAACCATTTAGGTCCTCTCAATGTTGATGTGTATTTAAGGCTTCTGTCATATTTAAATATAAAAACATGGAAAGCATCTTATGCTATAAGTAAATTAATGATCAATTCTTGAGTTGTTACAGATACTTGGGGACATTATGTCATCCTAACATCGTAATCACCATTTAAACAACAACCATTGTCCATGCACTTTACAACCATTTGGTACAAATTATCATTTATAGATTGTCAAAAACTGCAGTAGCTATTCATGAATTATAGTATATCAGAATAGAAGCAAATGGAGTTAGGCATGATAATTTACACAGCAGCATGCTATCTGGAGGAACATGTATTATAAAGAAATGAAAAGCAATTCAATGACCATATAGTAGATTTCTTTTGTCTTTTTTCACTTCATGAGGTTATGAACAAAAACCACGCAGCGACACTTAAGTTCCACAACCACCAGACTTTAACATAATGACCCTTCATTTTTAAACAGTTCTATGAAAACTTCCAAAACCTTCCTTGTCATGCATTTTGAGTTTCCAATTATAACAATGTTACTACCAGTATCAATTCTGCGTATGATTAAAATAGTGCAGGAAACAGTATCCATCTACTACTGTAACACATTTACTTAATTTCCTAGATTCAAACAAATGTCTCAGAGATTACTGGTACATGTCTAATACCTAAAGAAGGTCATTCTGTTTCATTATATGTGTATCATATGGTGTATACAGTATTAATACTACATCCCACATACAAGAGAGAGAGAGAGAGAGAGAGAGAGAGAGAGAGAGAGAGAGAGAGAGAGAGAGAGAGAGAGAGAGAGAGAGAGTCATAACTAAATATATGATGTATTTTGAAAAATCGCACCACAGAGGAATTCTTATGATAATCTAATCTAAGCCTAGCAATCAAGTAATTGCATGTTGATGTTATTTTCAACAAGATTAGTTAATACTGAAAAGGTTAATTTAAAAAATGAAGAAGATGCAATTATAATTGTTTCATATTGACATTTTTCTCTTGGATCTCTGCATAGGTTCTGTCACCATATCAACATACTATAGTACCATACACTTCTTATAATGTTGTCTCAACTTAGGTTATACTTAAACATCTTCTGTAGCTACATGTCCATTTATTTCTGGGTTCTTTTTATCAAATATTTATATAGGTAGCACAGTTGTAGTACACAATGAACTCAGAGCATCCAATGATTTCTCTGTCATAAAGTAAAATTCTGCATAAACTTAATCTATGTGTCTTTAATGTTCTGTTTCATTTTCTATGGCGATATAAATTTTGAAACTAAAATTTCTCTCAGTACTTGACTGTTTGGAATATTTATGATATATTTTATAATGATTCTGGCAACACATTTGGTACTTTCAGACAAGGGGTTAAACCAAGGCTGAACTACCAATTTAACCGCATCTGAACCATCACATTTGTTGAATATCTATTTACCATGAGTTCTAAAGGCACAAGTGCTGAGGATTAATGTATTGGCAACTCTATATCTAATTTGTCTTTTGAAAATCAGCTGATTTTGCTTACCTTGCTGTACCAAATACTAAGGGTATCCTCTGTAATGATAGCAAACAGCATTCGGTCACAACTACTTATAACATACTGTAATGGCTTTGAACCCTTCTGTAGATTTTTCAAAAATTTTGGCCATCCTAGAGGGAAATACATTGTGGAAATTATAAATAATAACTTCTTCTGCCACAACGTCAAGTTTCGGTAGCCATATTTTCATTTTATTCATGCCTACTGTAAAAATAAATTCTATTGGATAAAAAGGGAATCCCCTGTCCAATCAACGGAGTCTTTTTATAGCGAGTACGTTTGCATGAAAAGGGGGTTCCCTCAAAATCGAGAACCGAAAGGTATTCAATTTTTTAGCTATCTTACATTCTTTTCTTTTATATTTCATCTCAAATATTCAAAATATCATTTTTAATTACCTTGAATTTTACATAGAAACATCATTTAAATATTTTTTTCCAGGTAAATTAATGAGGTAGAACTTTGATCTTTGTTTTATGGTTGCGAGCACCTGCTGGTATTTGAGATCTCCCTTTCGGTCCCGTAAATTTAGCATCTTGTTCACTTGGCAACTGTTGTGGAAAGATTGTAATTTGTAGTGTGGGAACTCGTCTTGTTGTTTACAGGTTTGTTTACATCTTTTTGTGATTGTTGATTGTTTTAAAATCAGGTTATTGGTTATGAAATATAACATTTTTAAAAAAATATTTCACTTAAATTCTGAAACATTGTTAAAACGACAAAAAATTATGTGTTGTACCGGTTTAAATGTTCACGTGGTCTTTGTCACCGTGTAATGCAAGCTAAATTTGTAAATATTGTTACCCAAAATTATGATTGAAATATATTACTGATATATTTAAAACGCAGATATCCAAACTTTATATTATAATGATTTTAAAAATTATAATTATAACGTTAAATAATTCTGTGATAGATACATATTTTATTGTACAGCTGTCAGATAGGGTTGTATTATACAATTTGTATGTGTCCATGTATATTATTTGTTCTGATGTTTTCGTTGTCATCAGTGGGCAAATTTCAATGTCTTCTGGCCAATCATCTCTCTTAATTAAAACAAAACTGTTTCTTCACAGGCAAATTCAAGATGGGGTGAAACTTTTTGCCAGTGTAAATGGGTGAAAATTAAATGAAAATTAAATAGGGTGAAAATAACCCTGTATATAGTATTAGCTAAAGCCTTATATTTACTGTCCAAAATATTTGATGTTTTCCTAGCTTTTTAACAATTTTGATATATTACTTGACAGACAACCTTTTAAAAACCCAGGAAAACCACTACATCAGATATTTCAGCTGGCAAATAATATATCTAAATAGTTAATTAAGCCAGGAAAACAAACGTCAGATAGTTCTGACTATAAAGGCTATAAAGTCTTAATCTAGCTAGAATAGTGTTAAGGCAATGCATTCGATCATTGACATTACAGCAGCTTTCATTCAGGTACATGTTAACATCATTAAGCTGACAGGGTAGAATTCTTTCCACTGACTATAGTATACCTGGTACTTAATATTGGGTTTTCAACTAGAACTTTTCCATGTCAGTTATTCATGTGCACTAGCTGGCCCACTGGGCCAATATTCTGACAAACAATTTACAATATAACTGTCTCATATGATAAGACAAGTGCTTTTCACAAAGGACTAGCTAAATTCTTAAAGTCTACTCCCGGACCATCAATTGTTTTAAGCGTGGCATGACTGAAATGAATTTTAAGAGTTACATATGGTACTCTGAGTCAGTGAATTAAGTTAAATTATACAGAAGCACAGAACTCTTCTAATTATGGACATGCCTCTCCCAAATTTTCTGTTTCATAGGTTAATAATAATATGTTGATTTAGGATGTTTGTCAAGAAAATAATGGTCTTTCTAGTCTGAACTTAAATGATTTAAAACTTGAACAGAAAGTGCTTTATTGTTTGTTTTAAATTTGCCCCAATGCATGGGGTATGTTTTATCACCAAGACCATTTATTGATAGGGATAATGCTGGTAAACAAACACCTTTTTGTACAGTTATGTAAATTTTAGCTACCCTTTTTCCATTTAAACTGTAATTACATTATCAGATTGCCACAAGGCTTTCTATTTCAAAATTTAAAATCCATTTTTTTTTTTTTCCGTTTTACTGTACTTGGCTCACAATAAACTTCGAATAGGCATGCCTGATATGTATGATAAAAACCAGAGGAATTAATTGTTCAGAACACTTCACAATTACTTTCAGGCCCGACATTAGATAAGAAATCCAATAGATCAATAAGTATAGATTCAATATTGACTCAGTAAAAAAGGTTCATATATCCTGATAGAGTTTTTGTGTTGCCCTTTGTTAGGACTTGTTCACTGAGCAATCAGCAGGAGGTTGCAGGCTTGTTGTGTTATTAGAGGTTACTCAAGTATTATCTGTTTACAATTTCTATTTTACGGAGGCTTTAAATGCACGGGCCTCTCTTTCATGTTTATTGAGTGTTCTCCCTATGACAAAATGTTCCTGCTAATTGCTGCAAGTGGATTTTAAAAGCTAAGCCTGTCAGATATGTGAACAAATTGGTTTCTGTTGGTAGACGCACACAAATATTTGAGAAGACTTAAAAACTACAATGTAGAATTGTGCAGTGGATTAGAACTGGGACAAAATGTTTTTTTTAAAAAAATTCTAGACTATATGTCAAGAGTGAAAGCACTTTCACATCAAATGCAATCTCTTTGCAGTACTTGAGGTTTTACTTTTATCATTTATAGACAAGAATTGATCTAATCGGTGGAGAGTCAAGCCAACAAAATGACAGACCGGGATCTAGCGCGGGAGAAGGCAGCCAAGCTGTTAAAGAAGCAGGGCTCCGTGTCATCGCTGGCCAGTAGTGAAGTCATCAAGTTCCACAAAGTTGGGTAAGACATCTATATGCAATTTTCAGATTTATGCTTGAATGTAATAGGGGTATTCGAGTTTTCATTTATAAGCACATAATTAACTATTAGTATAAAGTTTACATATTAAAGAAGAGCATGCTGCTGACAAATGTACATATTTCAAAAAATTTAATGAAGAAAAAGATACTCTAATTACACCATGATATTTAGAAATACATGTGTTTAAAAGATTTATGATAGCTCCCAGTTTTACTAAAAAATATGTGTCAATATGGTAAACCAAAACCATTTAAACCATTAAAAGTGGTATCACTTTAGCATTGAAAAGTTAATAGTAATTATAAAAGTTTTTTTAAAGTACCCATATAAGTATTTTCATTTTTTCAATTTGAAAGTTTCACCTTTTCAAAGAGAATATATAAATATTATTTATGTGATACCTGTATTGTTCTAGGTCTATGAGCACTGTCTCAGTAACTGAGGACACAGGGCACCATGATTTTAAGCCCCCTGTACGATTTGAAAATACATATCAAATGGGACCAACCAAGAAATTCCCATCAGCCAAAGTCAAGAATGTTATACGAGATGTCATTGAAGGGTACCTTGCAGAGGAGAAATACGAGCCGGAATTGTGTAGACAGATGACCAAAACACTATCAGAAGTATGCAAAAGATTTGTCAAAGCATTTTTAATACAATGTACATTGTAATATCATTATGCTTTTCTGTTTCCATGTGTCCTTCAATATGTATGTCTCATGGGCTTTTTAATATATATTTCAGATTATAAAAGCAAGAGTCAAGGAAATGATGATCCCCAGATTTAAGATAATTTGCACAGTTCATATAGGAGAATCAAAAAACTCGGGATTATGGGTAGGGAGCAGGTGCTTATGGGATGCATCATGTGACACTTATTCCACATTTGAATACCGCAACAAGACATTGTTTGCTATAGGAACTGTTTTTGGAATCTACTATGAGTAGAAAATACATTGAGGTGAATTTTACTGGATCTATGATTTCTTGAAATCTTTAAAATGATTGCAAGCACCTCCGAGTCAGCTTAAACAGTTTGCAACAGAATCCAGATTCTTCTTTCATGCTGTATATGTATAATATATGACAAGAAGTCAGTGGTTGGTCAATCTATGTAACTATATATATAGGAGAAAAATACATGTACTGTATATGTAACAACGGTAAATTGTCAACTAGTTTCTTAATGTAATTAAGTTTATAATTGTGAAGTTTGATTTTAGTCCAAATATTTAAATTAACTCCCATACTTTTTCCCAATGTTCACAACCACAATTTATTATTTATTATATGTATTACAAATTGTAATATTCTTTGTCAGAAGGATTTTTAAATCAGTATGTATTTGCATGTATAATTTGTATTTATTATGGATATTAATTACATGTATACTGGTATATACAAAGAGATTTGTACAAAATTTTAGACATTCCAATGAAGTTTAAGTATTTATATTGGTTCTACATGTATCATTATGCAATCAATGCAGATGGCATTTGTTCTGTTTATTTATTCTTTAGACTTGAAAAATATTTATAATAGTACAAATTATTGATTAGATCTTGTTTGAGAAAGTACAAAATGTTGTTCAGAAGGGTTCGTTTTTTCACCACCCAAAACCTTTTTGGAATCCTTGATCATTGCCAGTATGTTTTAGAACTGACTACTTGGTCAAAGTTTCTCAGCTTTTTCATTCATTTAGAGAATATGCTGGTAAGGATGTAGTCCTGCTGCCAAAGCTCTGTGAATTGGTACTACATTTGTCATTTGTCGGGTCTCAGTATTATTTGAACACAGGTTATCTGTTGTCCTGCTACTTAACTCACTTGCCAAAATCAGTCAATTTGAACCTGATAACACAGAATTAATTACTGCTAATAGTTGATGCTTTGTGCATGCTATCACAAAAAGGTTTAAGTATTTTGTACTTTTGAATTTTTGACTTTTTTTATTTCTTTAATGCTTTAAATAAGACCTAAATATCATTTTTTTTTCATGTGCTATAAAAAGTGATATAATTTGTGATATTTATAATTTATAATGAAAACCAGAATAAATCATTTCCATCTATTTATCATACATATAGTATACATATTTTCTTTCTTTCTGCTATATATATTTTTTCTATGCATTTATATTTATATTTTATACATGCTCTACCTAGCAATACACCTGTCTCAGTGTTCTGTATAAATACCAAGTATTCAAGGATTTGTGATATACACGTATATTTTTTATTTTAAACAAATATTATTATGTTAATTAAATTCATTGAAATCTGATGTGATTGAGGTATGTATGTATAGATAAACTGTTGAAGTGATTGTTGTAGGGCTTAATATATGTCACTTTACAGCGTGCAAGTGCTCTTTTGTGTTCATAATCAGAATTATCTTAAGATTATTTGTATATGCATATTTAATATATCTGTCATTTTATATAATCATTGAAAGCACACTCTTTCTTCTCTACAAATGAGAAATAAACTTGGTTTGAAATTTACAATAAGTGGCTTTTATTAATTAAAAATCAGGTCTTCAGGCTTTGTAAAACCTAGCTGGATTGCAATGAGAGACAGGAAATAATCATGTACATCAAATGGCTCAAAATATTTTAGCCCACCTTGAAGAATTAATGGGAGCTCTTCGAAGTGTAATTCCCATGACATTTGTGCTTTGTTGGCATATTAGGTTAAAGTTTAATTTCAAATATATTAGGTTACAGTTTAATTTCAAATAATACTATGTCCTATTTTCAAGTAGACATATAAGATACACTTATCTAATGTTTTATTGTACCAATCAGGTTTCAGATGGTGAATTTTTAGATGAATAACATCATTAAACTTTTTGAAGCAAGATTTAAAGTAGGTTTAACTTCCATGCAGCAATATGTTAAATTTGAAGTAAATTCTCAAGGATGGTGCATTTAGGGATACATCAGTTATGCTATGGATGCAGTTTGGACTATTTCTGAGTGAGTAAACAACAGGGCTGCTTTGTTAGTCCCCTACTGGTTTTCACCGGAGGGGACTATAGCTTTCCTCTGCGTCTGTCCATCTGTCTGTCCCACTTCAGTTTTCCACACTTTTTTTCTTTATGCGTTTGAGGAATAATATGAAATTTGTCAAACAGCTTCAAAATGTCAAACTACAGATGAAGTTTACACTTTTGTAGCGTCTTGGTGACATATTTTCGAGAAAATTAATTTTTTATATTCCAATTTTTTAATGTTCGGGTTCAATATTCTGCATATGAGCTGTGCATTGTTTTCACAATTTCCACAAACCGGTAGGGGACGTGTATTGCTTATGCAATACTCTCAGAATGCTTGTTTAAACTAGAGGTAATGTGTGAAAGCCCATATATATTAACAATATACCCTAACCTTGAACTTGCCAAATTGACCTTGGGTCAGTATTTTCAGGCAAATTTTGTGTCAAGGTTTAATTTCCAATCATTTTACATTCCCAATTACAAAGATTTTAATCCCATACCTAATCCATGTATATGGTAATTCTATACAATGACTATACAAAAGTCAACAGTGTTAAACACTTTTTTAATCAAAACAACATCTTTGATTAAACAACTACAATATTGCACAAATACAGCACAAATAACATTAGACAATGTTACATGCACATTCTAATAGTCAGAACAAGAGACAAAGACAGGTGTTCAGTTTTGTAATTCAGAGTGTAAAATACTGTAAATGAATTACATTTGGCTGTGTATTCTATTTAGCGTTTCTGGCAAAATGTGACTTCCGCTAAATCAAGGTACATCGCTAAATGCCATGCATACATGTGTTAAAATAGTCACATTCAGGAATAAGCTAATTCAAATCCATGCCAACTTGTTAAAAAACTGTTTTCTGCCAAATATCATACACGCCAAATATAATACATTTACAGTATTAGGACAATACAGTGAACTATGGCTGGAACAGGCATGCTTACAACTCAAAAGTCCATTCATACTGACTGACATTGCACAAAAAGAAGACCAAAGTTATTCTAAAACACCACGTGGATTACACTAAATCTAAAAATAATATCGGAGTTTGGCAACAAGTTCCACTGTATTACCCTCCTTGGTACTCTCTCCAGTTCTTTATCTCTCTTTAGTTCTTTATTTCTCTTGTAACAACCTAAGCAGTCCGTTCTCTTTCAATACCACAATTCTTTGAAACATCGAAGTTGCATTTCATAGATTTGCACAACAAGTCCATTCATTTCAAACATATCAGGATTTTCAACAAAATTGTCTCTGGTCTTGGATCTGATAAAACAAGGGTACATCACAGTGAATTCTTAAAAATCTAGTAAATAAATGATATAAAATGCATCCAACTCACAACATGTGTCTCCCCATCAAGATTTTGTGATATCAGATCTCATTTATTCAACACCAGATATAATAATTTACATAATGGCAATAGAGTTTTAAAACTAGAATGGCCAAATCAGCAAATATATATGTAGCTTGAATTTCTATGAACTTAGAAACAAATGATTTTTTCTATCAGAAAACATGCATTCATAAGGACTTGGAAAAGACATCTTATTCTGCAGGAAAGACTGGAAGCAAGAGACCTGATAAATATTTGGTTGTTAGAAATAACAGATGTAATCTATCACAATTTTTTTTTTAGGAAATAGACAAATACTATGGCATATTAACAAAATATTTCAAAGTAACAAACAACCTTATATTTTGGGTACAATTAATTGAAACACAAACTAACTAGGGGAGTGTATATTGTAAACCAAAATTAACACATGTAAATGAACAAACAAAAAATGAACACAAAATATTTTGGAAAAATTATGTATAATAGAGTTATCATATCACTGTTCCACAAGAGGAAAGAGAGTATAGCCTTGTAGTTACTGAGTGTTCATAGGCAACACATTCTCAATCACAGCAGGCTCTGAACACCATCCTTATGTGGAAACAGAAACTAATTTCAATTTAAACACTATAGATTGAACTCTGAGATATGTGACTGGTTGTTTTCAGACTAGGACAGAACTTTGAACACTGTGTATAAAAAGACACAGCTTGATCAATTTTAGCTTGTAACATAATATCACTACATCATTTGATTGTATAATTGTACATTGTTCCTTAAAAACTAGTAATAAATATGGTTTAAACTAAAGAAAAAATCTTTCATTTTACTGACACTACAAAAATTAATATAATTTGAAGTTAAAAATAATCACAAATAAAGAATATGATAAAAACAAAACAGGCAAATTCATTTCAGAAATAAAGCATATGAAAACTCATTTTAGAAATAAAGTGAACTAAATATAAGAACTAGAAATAATAAATCCACTAAAAACCTTCACACTTTAAAACCAAGTCAAAACTATCTTGTCCTGACAATCTAGCTTCCTAACATACCTGTACATATGTAGCAGATTCCCATAAACCTGTGTTCATTGTTCAATATCATCAAGTGCAAGTCTGGTTGGATTAATTAAGCTCTGGATGAATTGACAGTTATTCACTAGATATCAACATAATAAATGCCATAAAACTGGTCATTGCTGATGCTTTGATCTCCTCTTGTAACACAATACAAACGGTACAATACAAATGGAATGTTTAGCATAAGGTTGAAGACGTACATCTGAACAAATTGGGATGTTCTATAACAAAACAAGCTACTTGAAATGTCACAAAAGATGATACAGATTGACACACCAGTGAGTAATACTGACAAAGGGAGCTAACTAGGTTATTATGGAAAAACAGGTCCCTCATTTACATGTACATACAATGAATGATTATGATTTATAACAAAACTACAAAAGTTTATAAAATCACAGTTTGATTTTTTACAAAAGCATGTTTACTGCTACAAGTATTGGGTACACAAAAATGTGTCACAAATTCCTATATGGATTGTTTATTAAGCATGTATCATTGCTAAATGCATAATTCATTGTCTTTTCACATTTACATGTGAGCTACATTTATTAAAATCTATTATAAATACTACTGTACTCCCCAACTTGAGATAAAGCACATTTTTCTGACCTCATTTATCAAATTCCAATCTTAAATCACAGAATATTTTGTTACAAACCAACAAAGTTAGATTAATAGACCCAAAAGTGACAAGATACATGAATAGGATGCATCAGAATTGAAAAGAATTGACTAGTTATGACAATCGATAATTTGTTGAAGTCTTTATGCCATCCACCTTTATCCTGAGGGGTCACTACTGGTGGTGCCTTCCTGTGGCTCACTTGTCGTGCTTGATCCCTCCATTGTGTCCCCACGCTCCTCTGATGACAAATTGTTTGGTGAGTTTTCTATGCCCTGTGATTCTAGAGTATCTTGTGAAATATCCTTGGCTTGAATGGCTCTTATTGCATCTTCCCAGGTCTTCAAACACTGGAACCAAAGAGCAAATGCACAGCTATCCTTTATAACAATATAGCATTTTAGTGTAAATTTTGTGGTAGTACAATGAAAAACATGTACCAGTATACATCTTCCATTGGTTATATCAAATGGTTAAGGTATTGTACATAATAACAAGGGAATATATATCACCTATTGTTAACATTTTTACTGTTAAAGTATGAGAAACAACGATAAAAATATAATCTACAAATATGAGTATGGTACCCAATCTGCCTTAAATTATAAAGAATGTTGGTTACACAATAGTTGGTACCTTTTCATAGTACAGAATCTGCCTGTCTGCAGCCTCTATGAAGAGATCTTTGATGTCCTTCTGTTTGTTTTTGTGCCAGCGCTCCATGTCCACCCTGAGATCTGTGTCAGCACACACCGTCCTATCATTCAGCTCCTCCATTTTCTTTGTGAGCTAATAAAACAAATTAAAGGTTTCTTTTGCTGTTCATCTTCTTTAATATATTTTGGATTCTCTAATGAATCGTGGAATCTTCAAAATCTGTGGTGGCTTTATTTTTTGTTGGTCTTCTTCATACACAAATTTACATCCTCAATCAATCATGAAAAGAAATTATTGAAATAATATCCCCATGAACCTATGAACAATTCAACAAAACTTGTCTTCATGATATAATGTAAGTCTCTTTTACTAATTTTTGCTTGTCAATGAGAGATAATCCATTTTGTTATCAATGCGCTGCATTTAAATGTTCCAATTTTATAACAAGAGGCCCAGGGGCCACATCGCTCACCTGAACCTTAACTCTGATCAAATTAGCATTACAGTATCGAAATCAAAATATCTTTACAACTAAGTACAGTAGATCTTGCTAAAAAAAAGTTGAAAATCTGCCAATTTTGATCCCATCTTTTTTTGGAAAATACCAAGCCCCATGTTGTTGTACCTCTAAGAAGATTTTCCTCTAATCCTAAATACCCCCCCCCCCCCCATTTTGTGGCCCCACTTTTCTCTAGGGAATCATGGTTTCATCAAACTTAAATCTGCATAACCTGAGGTTTCAAACAAAGTACTGAGTTTTGGACTGAAAACTTTCCAAAAATTTTTTTAAAAGATTTTCTCTATATATTCCTATGTAAAAATTCAACCCGCCATTGTGGCCCCGCCCTACCCCCAGGGACTATGATTTTGCAAACTTGAATTTATACACTACCCGAGGATGCCTCTACACAAGTTTAAGCTTTTCTGGCCAAATAGTTTTTAAAAAGAAGATTTTTAAAGATTTTCTCTATGTATTCCTATGTAAAAATTCATCCCCCATTGTGGCCTCACTGTACCCTGGGACTATGATTTAAACAAACTTGAATCTATACGACCTGGGGATGCTTCTACTCAAATTTGGGCTTTCCTGGCCAAAAATTTGTCAGGAGAAGATTTTTAAAGATTTTCTCTATATATATAAAAATTTATCCCCCATTGTGGCCCCGCCCTACCCCCAGGGACTATGATTTGAACAAACTTGAATCCACACTATCTAAGGATGCTTAAATGCCAATTTAAGTTTTCCTAGGGTAATAGTTTAAAAAAAAAAAATTTAAGATTTTCTCTATTTATTCCTGTATAAAAATTCATACCCCAATTGTCGCCCCACCCTACCACCGGGGACCATGATTTGAACAAACTTGAATCTACATTATCTGAGGATGCTTCCAGTCAAATTTGAGCTTTTCTGGCCTAATAGTTTTTGAGAAAAAGATTTTTAAAGATTTTCTCTATATATTTCTATATAAAAATCCATTCCCCCATTGTGGCCCCACCATACCCCCGGGGACCATGATTTGAACAAACTTGAATCTTTACTACCTGAGGATGCTTCCACTCATATTTGAGCTTTCCTGGCCTAATAGTTTTTGAGAAGAAGATTTTTAAAAGATATTCTCTATATATTCCTATGTAAAAACCCATTCCCCAATTTGGCCCCGCCACACCCCCAGGGACTATGATTTGAAGAAACTTGAATCTACACTACCTCAGGATGCTTTCATTTTAATTTTAGCTTTTCTGGCCTAATAGTTTTAGAAAAGAAGATTTTTAAAAGATATTCTCTATATATTCCTATTTAAAACTTTATCCCCCAATTGTGGCCCCACCTTACCCCCAGGGACTATGATTTGAACAAACTTGAATCTACACTACCTGAGGATGCTTTCATTTTAATTTGAGCTTATCTGGCCTAATAGTTTTTGAGAAGAAATTTTTTAAAGATTTTCTCTATATATTCCTATGTAAAACTTGATCCCCCTGTTGTGGCCCCACCCTTCCCCCAGGGACCATGATTTGAACAAACTTGAATCTACACAACCTGAGGATGCTTCCATTTCAATTTGAGCTTTTCTGGCCAAATAGGTTTTAAGAAGAAGATTTTTAAAGATTTTATCTATATATTCCTATGTAAAACTTGATTCCCCTATTGTGGCCCCACCCTACCCATGGGGACCATGATTTGAACAAACTTGAATCTACACTACCTGAGGATGCCTCCACACAAGTTGAAGCTTTTCTGGCCAAATAGTTTTTGATAGAAGATTTTTAAAGATTTTATCAATATATTCCTATGTAAAACTTGATTCCCCTATTGTGGCCCCACCCTACCCATGGGGACCATGATTTGAACAAACTTGAATCTACACTACCTGAGGATGCCTCCACACAAGTTGAAGCTTTTCTGGCCAAATAGTTTTTGAGAAGAAGATTTTTGAAAAATACTAACAAATTTTCAATAATTCTCAATTATCTCCCCTTTAAAGAGGGTGTGGCCCTTCATTTGAACAAACTTGAATCCCCTTCACCCAGTGATGCTTTGTGCCAAATTTGGTTGAAATCTGCCCAGTGGTTCTGGAGAAGAAGAAGAAAATGTGAAAAGTTTACAATGACAACGCCGCCGACGACAACGCCAACGCCGACGACAAACAACGGACAAATTTTGATCAGAAAAGCTCACTTGACCTTTCAGCTCAGGTGAGCTAAAAACACAATAAATAGACATTTTCAATAACATCTTATGCATTATGATATCTGAGAGCCAAAAAAGGAAGATTTCATTTTACTAAAGTTTTCCTTTTTCAAGTACATGTACAATATACATGTAGTATGAAAACATAAATCATAGAACTTAGAACATGTAGACAAAGAACTTTTGTTTTATCATACTCTAAAATTCAGACATTCCAGACTTGGATTACCAAAAGTGCATTTGTGAGGTGATCCTGAAAAGCATACTACATTCTGTGAAACCATATTTTCATGTAAATGTATATCAAAATTCATACAAGAGTTTTGTTGACTGGATAGACAAATACAGAGGGTTCCACTTAATCTAATTGCGGTTAAACTGATAATTCGGTTAATCTGATATAATATCAAAACACCAAACCATTTCTTGTATATCCCTTTATATTTTTCCCGATAATCTGATAGAAAAAACGTCATTTTCGGTTAATCTGATATGATTGTGACCGTGTAATAATGATTTCCCACCCTCTAACTCCTGTATATTCCTTTGTTTAATTAGTTGACACCCCTCTTGTGTACACAGTAACTCTTTACAGGGCATTAGTTTCACTTCAACGCACACGGGTGGCTCACTTTGTAAGATGAAAGCTACCGACATCGATAGTTGTTCCGGATGACTGCACACAGGATTGACCTTACCTGTGTACACATTTTACTGTTTGTTTATTTACCAATTGCCTGTGTTAATATCATGCTAGGTTTGCACCATTAAGAATTATTTAAACATGTAATTTCTGAATCGAAAGTGACTGGCTTGGGAACATGTGACATCGAAGAAATTCTGATTACTTTCAATTTTACATCGGGGTAGAAAACTTAATGAATAAAATTCAAATAATATGTTATCATGCATAATTAATTATTTAAGAGCATTCTATATAGCAGAAAAAGAATTAAAATAAATTGTCCAGGTGAAAAGAGGGAATGTTCAGACAAATAGCCATTTCCTCTTATTACTTCCTGTCAAAATGGCCACCACATTGAAACCATCGTAATGAACAGTGACAAAGGGAAACATTTTCTTTTGAGCATTTACAAACAAAATAACGGCTAAAATGCTATTTCATTGCTAATGCAAGGTAAATTATTTCATTTCAAACTATTGACAAACAGATTATATCTTTTTGTTAATAAATTATGTATTGAAACAAGTTGTATTTTATTCTATACCAAAATTAAAGAGCACAAAAACGCTAAATTGGTTAATATGTTATTCGGTTAATCTGATAAATTTTCTCTGACAAATTGATGATCAGATTAAGCGGAACCCTCTGTACATGTACCTCATCTATCTGCTGTTCCAGTTTGTCTTGTTTTTGCTGCTTGACATCTTCAGGATCTTTGCCAAGGAAGGCCCCAATGGAGTACGTCTGGTCAGAAATCTTCACCTAAAAGAGTGTCATGCAATTCAAACACAGAAATCTTGTGTATGTGTGTGTACATATGTGCATGCATCTCTGACTTTAGTGAAAAGATGGATCAATCAAACAACTGATTTTTTTTTTACATGCAGCAGTTATGCACAGGCATGTATTACGGGTATTATGGTTTTGAAAATATAATCAATCAGTCTTACATGTTCCCGTTCATCCTTTTTCCTATTGAGTTCATCTATTGTTGCCTCATACTCCATTTGTATTGCATCTCTCCTTCTTAAAACAGCCTAAATAAAAAGCTACATGTATTTAATTGTTGTATTTTAGAGAGAGGCAAGTTCTCAAAGAAAACAATACCAAATACACATTTGAAATGCTCTCAGTCCAGATTTACATGTTGTATCATCTATACAATTAAGTAAAGAGGTACTTGCACTTGATGAAAAAGAGAGGGTGGATGTAACATTAACAGTTGTGTCAGATAGCCACAAACAGAAGCATAGAGAGAAAGTTACTTGGTCCTTACTTTGATAGCATCTGTGTAAAGAATATATTCCTTCAGCGGTTGAGAAAAGTTGTCTTCTGTTGTTTCAATCTAAAGAAAAACAATCCAGACTTTAATCACCATACATGCATTATTCACATGTAACTTACATTGCTGCTCATTTTTACATTTATTATGTATTAAAAATTAATTATGCTAATCATACATACATGTATAGGTACATTTATTAGGACCCTAGATGTAATTTATTTACATATTAATTTCAGCTAGATGTAATTTATTTACATATTAATTTCAGCTAGATGTAATTCATTTACATATTAATTTCAGCTAGATGTAATTCATTTACATATCAATTTCAGTTGCCGATGAAAAATCCTTGTGCATACTTGTGATAATGAATCATATTACATGACAATCACAGAGTAAAACCTCTACGTACTGTCTCCTTCAGGGCCTGGGCACAGATGTCCACAGCCCTGGACATGGCAAGCAGAGGGAAGGTCAGCTGGTCCTCAGAGTTTGACCAGAGGGTGTAGATAGGGCCCCATTCACACAGTTCCAGCACATAATCTAAAGGTACACCACATACATGTACAACTTATTGGGACATCTTCTAATTTCTCTCTATTACTGTAAATTGTTGAATTTGGCTTGGTATATACACAAAAAAATTCTTGCAGTTTTTAAAAACTATGCATTTCTTAATTTTGAATAATACTTAAATATGTTTACTTAATTTAGTATTTTGGTATCAAATTTTAGCATAAAATTTGTTAAGAAATTAGATTTATTAGTTCAAAACATGTGCAGGATTTTTAGAGTTAAAGTTTTGCAACTTGTACCATTAGAGTAGTGACTACAATGAGTAAATATAAATTCTATTGACCTGTTCATAGACCTGTCTATATACCTGTTTGTTCTTTTACAATCCTCTGTGAAATTCGATCTATGACACCAAGCTTCTCAGCAAAATTCTGTATATAATCGTATATCATGGTGAACTCTGGACTTCGGTTTTTCATCATGTAAGAAGCACTAATATTGTGAATAGAGTCTGACATTCGAGACAGGATTCCAGTTCCGTGTTTCTTATGAGCTTGGAATTCCTTTAACAGAGAATAATGTTAAAATCAGTCAGTAACTTCTTATTATCTTCAATAAAAGGAGTGAAGCCATAAATATATCAATCTGAACAAAATTTTGGGGATATACATCTTTCATGAGTAAACTACTTACACTGTATCATAAGTAAGGTGTACTGATAAAAATCATCATTTTCAGACCATCAAGATAATATACAACTGTTGCTGTTATCAATGAAATTGACTTAATACTGTTACTTACCCAGGCTTTTGCAGTAAGAAACACTTGAAAATTTTTATCAAAGGAAAGAACCGGGTGGTTTGCAAGACGAGTGAGAAACTTTTGAAGTGCCTGTTGTCTGACTTTAAGGAATTCAGGGCTAAACCTGTCAAGTCTACGAAGACTGTGTTTTTCTGGAAGAGGCTGAAAATTAAAGGTTTATTGTAATGTACCAATTACCAACACTTTGTCGTATATCAACAATGAAACCCATACATGTCTGTAAACATCAATCATTTACTTACAGGTACTAGATGTGTTGGGTATGATTCCTCAAGTTTTTGTCTGAGCCAGAGAAAGTCATTGTATCTTCGGCGAACTTGAAACTGGCTGTCATCAAATTCACTTCTTGTTGTCTGAGTAGGAAAAGCATAACACATATAAACTATATATGTCAAACTCTTTTGAAATAATGTAAAAAAAAATTCCTAAAAATGAATTAAATAAACATAAAAAAGAAGCTTAAGTTTGTGGAGCAAGTGTTCTTTCAATAATGACAAAGTAAAAATCTCTCTAATCCTCTGTTTCTTATTGGAAGACACTTGTGTACTTTAAATTGGAACATTTTATGAAATTTAAACAGAGAGCAGTTTAATTTATGTATTACATACTTTTGTAATGATTCTGAAGGTGACATATGCCTCAAGAGTACTAGTGTGCTTTTCTGGGTCATCTACAACCACAAATAAATCTTTTGTCTCCTCGTCGCTACAATCTTCATATCGACTAAGATTTCCCATCAAACTTGAACTTCTGGACACACTAGGTTCTGATCTTACAGATGCATCAAGACTCAAGCTTTCCATCTACAATAAAAAAAAAAAATTCAGTTATACATGTATATGTAAGACCTCCCACATCATAATCAGATTGTGCTGTAATATTTATCTTGCCATACAGAGTGTTAATTTTTTTTTTTCTCAGAATATTATTTAG